>NC_069509.1:116109890-116407390 GCF_027579735.1 Bombina bombina
TTTTTATAGGTAAGTTATTTAGTTTTTAAATAGGAATAATATAGTTAATGATAGTAATTTTATTCTAAATTTATTTAAATTATATTTCAATTAGGGGGTGTTAGGGTTAGAGTTTAGGGGTTAATAAATTTAATATACTGGCGGCGACGTTAGGGGGCGGAATATTAGAGGGTTAATATATATAATGTAGGTGGCAGCGAGGTTCAGGGGCGGCAGATTAGGGGTTAATAAATTTAACTAGTGTTTGCAATGCGGGAGGCCTCGGATTAGGGGTTTAATAGGTTAGTTTATGGGTGTTAGTGTACTTTTTAGCACTTTAGTTATGAGTTTTATGCTATGGCGTTGTAGTGTAAAACTCATAACTACTGACTTTAAAATTCGTACGTTACGGATCTTGGAGGTAGAGGTGTTACCGCTCACTTTTTGGCCTCCCAGGACAGACTTGTAATACCAGTACTATGGAAGATCCCCTTAGAAAAAAGGGTTTACAAAGTTTACGTAAGTCCGGTTTTGCTGTCAGGCCAAAAAGTGTGGTGTTGGGGCCCTAAACCTGCAAGACTCGTAATAGCAGCGGTAGGTGAAAAAGCGAGCATTAGGGACCTGTTAACGCTGCGTTTTCAGCTTCCATACGCAAAACTCGTAATCCTAGCTGTTTATTAGGGTTTTTTTTACAAACTGGCAAGCTTTATATAAGTGACAAAAGGAAGAATCCTCTTAGTTTCTTGACCCATACTGTCTGCATCTGTCAAAGAGACGCTACAATCTTTTTAAATTACTTAGAAGCTAAAATACTCTTGAGATTTCTTATTTTGCTGAAAATAAATTATGGTTTGTCACTATGCAGGTTACCCCACAATATTGTCATCCTTTAGAAAGTGCCAGTGTTTAGAAATTATTGTCTTTATTATTGATCTATTTACATTCTGTGGAATAATGGGACTTTTATATGGGTTATTTTTATGCACTTATCACTCATAATTTTTATATTGAAGAAGGGAACTTCTCTCAATCTTACCTACTTCCATGAATTACTTCCTCTATGGAAGTCTCATTATATCCCTTTTATACAAATTTTTCTTTTAATAACATTTGTTTTGTTCAAAATATCTTTCATTCTTTTATTAAACATTTTTTATTGAGGTTGGGAGAAATCGTAACAAACAGTAACCAATTTACACAGGTTAAATACAAAAATATCATGAAACATCAAAGATTTACAGAAACAAGTATAGATTATTCCAATCAGTGTCCCTTATGTAGTCCAATAGCAAAGTAGTGGTTAAAACAAAAAGAAATAACCTGTGTAGAGATATTATGAACCTCATTTTCTGTAAACCAATATACTACGTGGCATGACGGATCATGATGTGGTGTAGGTGAATAGATTTTGGGGAGTTTATTAATGAGGCATATAGAACCTTTTAGTGTTATAAGCACTCAGAGGGACTAGATAAACAATGAGCATACCTACATGCGTAAGTGGGTAGTAAAATGGTTTAAGTTATGGTATTGAATGAGGTCCAGTGGACAAGAGCCACTTTAATATTGGGGTGGGGGGAGCAGGGCCATTATAAAGAATCTTAAGATTTATGAGAGCTAGGTAGGGGCGACCCTGTAGGCAATAGTCCCAAGCTAAAGTATGAGATTAAACCCTCATCCTACATTAATCTGCAAAGATCTAATTGATTGTGCTATCTTATGTCCCTGTTTAAAAGGTGAGGGTGGATGAACCAGGGTGCAAATCCAGAGTACAACATACTGTGATAATATCAGGTATATTTTCTAGTCCAGCCATATAGAGTAATGTGTCCTTCTAAACAAACCCTTAAATATAGTAATTATGTAGAGGATACTGTGTTTATTTTTGTGGTGAGAGGGGTATAAACCCAACGGATATGAGCGGGAGGTTACGGTAGATACCGGCTATAGGTAGGGAATGGTGTGGTTATTAGTGGATATTTATGAGGGGGTCCTAGGATATCAGTAGGGTATATCTAGTAGGGGTGATGGGAGAGTATACTGAGGGAGACAATGTGTGGATACCTAAATAAAAGTGTGTATTTTCTACTGATTATGCTAAAGGTCAGTGTGAGGGCGGGAGGGTGTGTGGGGCTATAAGAGCTATACTTGAGGTTGATAATGGCCTATTCGCAAATGAGAGCTGCCTTTCTATATGATGCATAACGAAGAAGGGCATGGGGGGAAATCAGTCTAGTATTGTGCATAGGGTGGGGGATTGGGATCTGGATATTGTTGGTTAAATAAGTGCATGTATATTAGGCCCTAGTTCTATATCTTACATTGGAATGCACTGTAGGTGTCAGAGGAGGATGGATTATGCTTTCCCATCAGCTATGCTGGAGGTTGGTGAGAGGAGAGGTATATGGAGCTTTATAGGGCCATACGTTTGGGTGGGTAAGATAAGTCTATTCATGATTGGAGACTGTGCAACTTGTACCTAATGAAGGAACATTGGGGCAACAAACAACTGTAATGAGTAAAGTTAGGGCTAGGGTATGTTAAAGGATACATAAGCTAGAGCGCAAGTATTAAACTATAGTTCCAGGGTCCCCTGCATCAAATGAGAATAAACTCTGTATTGTGGGTAGCTATGTCTACTTTTGTGGGTGTGGATGCCCACTGTAGAGAATCTATGCAGAAGTATGAGGAACTGCTCATATACGTGGGAGTACTCAACTCCCAAGGATGAGACTCCTCTTGAGGCTCTTAACAAGGCTGGAAAAGTGGAAAATAGGGTTGGATGTAATAAAATATCAAAGTTATTGATTATATCTAACACACCAGTAGCCCAGATCCCATCTTGTCACAGATAGTGAAGTAAACAATAAACAAATAACATTTTACATTATACTAGATACAGATAGGAGTCTCCTTAATAACACAAGAGTTCTCCAAAATATAGAATTAGTGAAGGACATAGAGATATAGTAAAATATGTAGAGTAACATACACATAGGTGCCTCTCATAGTTGTAGAGTGTGCATATAGGACCCTTCTATAGTAGTGCCGCCGGGCCTAAGGTCACAAATTTCTGAAATAGGATACTTGAATATAGCAGCTGGAATTGTGTAATTCAAAACCAAGACGCAAAGTGTAAGCTGTGTACTCATTTAAGGGAAAATATTCTGTAACACACCACAGACAATACTGGAGGATTTCAGTGTTCATGTAGTGTACCTTTACACAACATAAGCAATCAATAGGTAAACAGTGCATAAACAGTTATCATGCACTAAGAAATAATAAACAGTATATAGTAATTATTTCACAAGCCCAACTGCAATTTTAGATGAGGCCTACATACCATAGAGGCCTATCATATGTTGTGGAGGATGAAGTACATAATAAAGCACAGCTTTCCGTGCCCCAGTAAATATGGATGATATGCCCATCTAGGCCGCCGACAGCACATTACACATCCACCCCTAACCACGCACAGGGCAACTAAATAATATTAAAGTATAATAATAACCGTGATAATAGAACTATATAAGATTAGTGTACCAAATTAGCTTTGCTCTAATTGAACAGACCTTATTTAGAAATGGCTGGTTAAGTCGATGGCAGTAGTACTAATCAACTATACTGGCTAGACTGTAAATGCTTTGCTTATAAGAATTGGTTCCCCCATGTCATTTATAGCAGGATAACTATGCAAGAGCAAGCTCTATTAATAAATATATTTCTTATAAATTATAAGAGGAAATACACACTATATTAGCAAACTAATCTTTTTTTTCCATGTATATGCTAAGATGATAGTTACATGTTCTCCAGCCTATTAGTCAGCACCAATATATTGCTCTTATGTTGATCTAAGTATGCAGTATGATATTTCTAGGTGCTTAATAGTATAGACTGATTAGCTTTCTCAATTATTGAAATCCCTCTAGACATAGAATGAGCTAAGAGTATCAGTCCTACATAGTTGTGATACTAGCCATTTGCATGTGTGTCAGCTGAATAACGTTAGTGTATGATCCATCATAGCTGCTACCTGTGGGTTGCTCTCATATAGTCTAAGTGTATAGAGGAATATTACTAAAGACAAAAAAACTATAGACCAATTGGCTTTCTCAGTAATCAAAAAACCTGTAAACATACACCTATAAACAAATTAACAGTGTGGCTGATGGCAGTAGTGAAAATAATAAAATATCTAAATATAGGGCTAAAATAAACTATGGACAAATCAGAGTCTGAGACTTCAAACAGTATTTTTATCATACAGACCTAAGTAAAGGATTAATTTGGGCTGAGAAAGTTCTCCAAAACAGCGGGTGTTAGGGTATCCCATCCACATTAAGATGCCGTGTTGCTTTACCCTACTCCAGATTTGGCTATGAGTGCAGCGGAGCTCTGCTGTATAGGTGGGTTTAAGCGGCTGTCGATAGGGTTAGTGAACCTCTGCGATCCTTGACCGAAGACTCCAGCAGGTGCACTAACTTGTAGGATCCCAGTCTCTAGCCAATGAGGCTGCTTGTAGGAGTCGTTAACATTCCTATTGAACTGAAAGACTCCTACTCTAGCCAGGGACTCAGTAGTGCTAGGATATGATGACAGGAGCTCAAAATATGCATCCCCGGAGCAAACTCCATATAATGAGGTGCGTTTTCAGTAGCCCTGGCCCCCTTGTGACCTCAATACAGTGATCTGTGCTGTAACTGCCGTATATGACTCTCTGGGATTCCCAGCTGCTAGGTATAAGGCAGAAGCTGCTAAATGTTCGCCCGGCTCCCTGGAAAGAGATTCGCTCAGGGACGTTCCTTCCATCAAAGAGGATAGCTATCTGTTGTGAGAGGCAGATCTAAGTTCGCTAATCCAGCAAATCACCTAGTTGTTTACGACAGTAAATGATCTCAGACGCCATTCTTTATGAAGGCCTTAAATAGTTGCGATTCCGTGAAGTCCATAATTCCCTGCTGCTAATAATCTGTAAGGTAAAACTCAGCTTCTCCCGCAATTCGACTTTGCTTCAGAGAAGGTCTAATGTATAGTCTCTCCATTTTAAACCATGGTGCTTGTGTTTACTTGAGACTTTAGATGCACCGCTGTTTCCATCTGTTAGGGGATGTTCCGAGGGCTTCTGAGGGTATATACTGCGACTGGAGAGAGTTGCTGAGATCTCTGTGAATCTAGCTCTTTGGAGGTATCAAGTGTGGCATTATACGTACCCTGGGGTGTTGTTATCCGGTACGTATATGGTATATGGCCCTGTATCTGTGTAAGCTTCTTAATGCCGAATTATGCTGCTTTTAGCCTGTCGTAATACAGAGCTCCTCCTCCTTATGCGGCCATTATCATTGGCGTGAGGCCCCGCCCCCCTCAAAATATCTTTCATTTTGGACTGCAATGTTTTCTTATTCTTAAGCTTGTCCCTTTGGGATATTTTGACTTCCATTTCTTAAGGAGACAACTTTCAGAATGTAATGTAATTATTAGTCTACCTTCTTAAAAACAGTCTGAGACTCTATTTTACCATTTTTCACAGATAAAGAAATAGCTAAAAAAAATATCTATTTTATTTTTGTTATATTCTGATATAAATGTCAAATTGACAATAGTTTTATTCATAACCTCTAAAATAAATAGGAGAGATTATTCTGTTCTCCTTCATATTATAAACATATTTTCTAAATATCGTTTGTAGAGGACCAGATCCGCACTCATTGGGGCATGGCTCCCCAAAATATTTTCCCTTCTGCCTATAAAACACATTTGCATAACTCGTGTGTGAATCTGGTCCCTAGAGCTGTTTCACAAACTTGGTTATAGAAAACACCATCTAAGTTAAAAAAAAATTGTAGGTTAAAATAAACCATAATCCATCTTTAATATATTTCCTTATGTTCTAAGAAATTCTCTTCATCTTTAGATAAAAAAAAAACTGTCAATCTGTTATAAGACCCTAAAGACCTTTTATGTTCAGGGAAGCTTATCAACCAACTCATTAACAAATGAATTCACTTAAACCAACAGTTGCCCTCATCTAAGTCCTCTACTAACATAATTCTCACCTTTGCAGGTCCCCACCTCCTGTTTCCCATCCTCCTACCCATCTAGATTTTTAAGTTCCCACAGGAATAGGGCCCTCAATTGTCTGAACAAATGTTGTCTTATATTGTATTGTTTCCCCGTTGTACTTATATCTTCGTACCTTTGGACAGTGCTGCAGAATTCTATTGTCACTTTATAAATAAAGAATTAATAATATTTAAGATCTAAATTGTGGGGAATGCTCGTATATAGACTTAAGACATCAGGTTTACTAATAGTAATCATCTTGCCAATCAATATCTTTAGCTAAATTTAATATTATGTAGGATCCTCTAAGATATGAGTGCAGTTTGGTTACATTATTTTTCTAGAAAAATAATCAATGTATTTGGACAAAATACTAGTTATAGAATCTATACCCAAAATTATTGGTCCTTCCCGGGGGGAATGTTATACATTTATGCATCTTCAACAAATAGTAAAATATTGGTATTTTCGGAAAGTTGGGGGGTTAGATAATTAAATTACATCATTTGTCAAAACACCAATATCTCTATTTTTACAATTACCCATGCCACCCATTCAGAATGTACAAGTGAAAAAAAAAAAATCTTGGTTTTAATAAAACTTGTTTGATCTGCAGACTACCAGCTGATAGACTTTTCAGGGAAACCTGTTCTCCAGTATATTCATTTAGAAAATGTGCTGTGCTGAACCTGTGGGTTCTGTGCAAACTGCTTCCGATAGAAAGCATTGATTCAAAGCTTCTTTGCAAGTTACATCAACCATTTACCATGGCAGCACTTACACGGTTAAACACTTCTCCTTTACAATTTAACTTGTATCAGTTTCCCATACATTTGTTTTCATGTCGAGTATTAGACAGGTTTATCTTGAATCTGACGTCCAATTTACCAGCAATAGCAAGCAGTTGTGAAATAGATCTGCAAGACCTGAATATGGAAATAATTTAAGAATAAGAGCTCAAGACACTTCAAACATGCCCTAGAGATGCCTTTGATCAGCCCAAAAAGCTTACACCTTAGGCACATTTTGTATAACGTACAATATGAAATAAAAACAGTATTTTTAAAAAATCCTAGTACTCTATTCAAAGCTGTACAAGAAATATAAAGTTGACAAAACAAAATATAAAGGGCCAGATTACAAGTAGGAGCAGAAACCTTTGCGTGCAAGCGATAATCGAGTTTTGGTGATTGTTTGCTCTCATATTACAAGTTGAAAGTAAACACACATCACTTGGCGTAATTCAACTGTCATCAGGTTAGTGCGTACTCAGAGCTTAGGTAAAACAAAAGCAGTCTCCACATAACACATTAAAAATACATTACAAAGTATAGTTAAACTTATAATAACATCTTTTAAAAATAATTGAAAAATTAAATTGCACTTAAGTATAAGTGCTCAAAGATATGAGGTCTCATTGTGTTAGAAAAAAATGCAGGCAAAGGCTTTAACATTGAAATCTCAGGAGGTAAGCACCATTAAGAACATGAGTTTGGGTTAGCATACGAGTAGGGTGTTATACTTTTTTTGCTTCATTGACTTAAATGGGAGAATACTTTATTGCAAGCGCAATATTCTAATTGTGCTAGAAGTATGTTGTTTGCAAACATCAGGGTTAGCGCTAGTGCAAAAACATTTTTACTTTCAATTGTAATAAGAGCGTAACCCGACGTATGCAAAAAAGTTTGCTTTCCATAGCACAATATTAGCGCACTAGTGAAAGCCGCTAAATAGTGCTCCATTCATAATCTGGCACAAAGAGTGAAGTTCCTAGTTCCCATAGAAGAGTTCCATAGGAGCAGAGAATAGAATGGAGTATCTATGAATTTTGGGCCACAAACTGTAAATGGGGCCGAATATAAATCTGGGAAACTTTAGTAACTTTATTGTTTACACATTTATTAAGAGTTTTATTCTATGAGTTTATTTTACACTTTAAATTGTTAATCTGTATGTACTTTTTTCTATTTGAATTATCAGGAAATTATCTACGTTGATGACCAGGCGAGGAATTAAAAAGTAGAAACACAGAGTAAACAGCATGTGGAGTGACAACAGCAGCTTGATTAGGACTTTTATGTGATTATTACATATTTGCATCATGAAATTACAGGTATAGTAATGGGGTTTATATGCCTTAAAGCAGGTGATTTTTAACCTTTTTTTTTTTTTTTGACGTGGCACACTCTTTTTACATTAAAAAATCCTGTGGCACACCACCATCCCAAAATGTAAAAAAAAATCACACATTGTAGCCTAATACAGCATATATACACATACACACAAACACACACATACTGTATGCATTGTGCCTGTTATGCCATGCCTCCTACAAACTACCCCTGCACTGGGAGTAAAAAACAAGCAAAGTTTAAAAAATATGTCACACTGTTGTCAGTCTGCCCGTGGCACACGCTGAGGATCTCTCACGGCACCCTAGTGTGCCACGGCACGACTGGTTGAAAAACACTGCCTTAAAGCACCAATAAATATTAGGAGCATTGCATAAATGACATATACATAATACAAAGACAAGGTAGATAGCACTTACTATGAATTTCAAATAAGTAGTAGATTTTTTTCTGGCAATTTTGAAGTCCGTTTAATTTTCCCTCCCCCCTATCATGTGACGTCCATCATATTGTAAATTCTTGCACATGCTCAGTAGGAGATTGGGCCTCAGAAAGTGTGCATAAAAAAAAATGATTGACACTAATATAAAGAATTAATATGCACAGATACTGATAAAAAAATCCGAGTATAAAACCTGTTAAAAAACATTTTTAGAAGCTCCCAGTTTACCACTGTTAATGAAGTTAGGCTGAGACACCCACTGAAAGAGGCTGAGAGCAGTCCCTCCCTGAATATAAAAAGACCCATTATACAAACAGAAGCCTGTTGAAATCTGTTTACATCAGTATTATATATCTAAAACTTTGGGGATTGGTTAGGAGGTCTGAAAATCAGCACAATGTTAACTAACAACTATACATTTTTACAAAAAAATCACCCCCAGATAGACGTATAAATGGATCCATCTACAAAACATCTATGCAAACAAAAATCTAGGTGTACAATGTCCCTTTAGTTTGACTTTAGTGTCCCTTTAATATAATTGGAGTCAAACAACTACCTATAATTACTGTGTGTCTACTGATATTTCTACCCTTGCATTTTATTAATTACTATAGGTATCCTAATTTTGCAGTGATATTATTAGTTTGTTATTTTGTAGAGCGCCAACAGATTACCAACAAGTGGTATTTTGTGTGCATGAGGTATACAATATTTAAATTAAAGTTAAATTTAAGCTTCATTGTTTGCAGATATCTTTCCTTATCATGAAATATCTGAAATAGCAGGGAGAGCTACAATAATATCCTCCTTAATGATTTCTTCAAAGTGTCCTAGCAGCCTTGACAGATCTTACTTATAGTCACAGCATGCTTTAATGAAACCCTTGATACTATTCTCATCAATTAAAACATACTTAGCACAGATGTAGTTTATTTATTTATTTAACTTATTAATTAATTAAAGCAGTGTGTTTAAGCCAAGAAGTTATCAGATAAAGCTATCATATATAAATATATATTATCATTTTCCTTGAAAATTAAAATGTTAGGTAAATGTCCAAGTAATACAATTGTTGTTTGTCTACAGCTAAGTTTAACTAAAATTAAAACATTGTAATATAATTCCAAGTCCTAACATACAGGTATTGTTAACTTCCTATGCACCTGAGGGAAGACTACTTCAGAGAGATTTATTCAATTATTGCTTTCTGTGTGTTCTGTCCAAGTTACTCATTGTCTACAGGATTGTTGAGGAGGGACATTCTCTTGAAAAGGGTCACAAAATATTACACTTAAGATTAAGTACACATGGGCAAATGTACTTTCTCATTGCTCCCAAAATGGAAGACAAGGATTATCATCATTAGTCTCTTCTGTAATTATCAAAGCTTGTCACCCTTGACTGGAAATAGTCATAAAAATAGGTTGGAGGACCTCAACCTTTTAAAACCTAGCAAATTAACAAGATATCTGACTTTGTTAGTGGGGACGATATGTGAAGGGATTATAAAGGATTATATTAATGAGTATACAAAATTATTAATTCAATTCATCATGGATTTATGAGAAATAGATCATGTCAAATTAATCTAATTAGATTCTATGAGGAAGTGCAGAAGAATAAAGATAAAGATGAACCAGATGTGATATACTTGGATTCTGCAAAAACTTTTGATACAGTGCCACATCAGAGATTATTGTTACAAAATTAAGGGACTGTGAATAGCTAAAAATGTTAGCTCAAGGATAAATAATTGATAAAAGACAGTGACCAACATTGTAGTAGGGAAATAGATCATACTCATATTGGACAAAGTTATAATTAGCTGGAGGTCCCACTGGGATCAGTACTTGGCCCTGTGCTTTTATATTTTTTAATAATGACTCATAGGAAAGATTATATAGCAACAACTGCTATTTTTAGAGATGACACAAAGTTGTGTAAAAGTCATCAGGTCAATGCAGGATGAAATTCACTTTACAGTGGGATTTATAAAAATTAGAAGAATTGGGCTGATAAATGGAAAATTTGATTTAACCCTTTAGAGGGACACTGAACCCAAATTTTTTCTTTCATGATTCAGATAGAGCATAACATTTTAAGCAACTTTCTGATTTACTCCTATTATCAAGTTTTCTTTGTTTTCTTGCTATCTTTATTTTAAAAGCAGAATGTAAATCTTAGCAGCTAGCCCATTTTAGGTTCAGCACCATGGATAGCGCTTGCTTATTGGAGGCTTTCATTTACACACCAATAGCAAGAATAACCCAGGTTCTCAACCAAAAATGGGCCGGCTTCTATGCATCACAGTCCTGCTTTTTAAAAAAGATACCAAGAGAACAAAGAAAATTTGATAATAGGAGTAAAATTAGAAAGTTGCTTAAAATTGCCTGCTCTATCTGAACCATGAAAGAAAAAAAAAATTGGGTTTAGTGTCCCTTTAAGGACAAGGCCATTTTCAATTTCTTTCCCAAGGACAGGGCTGTTTTAGATTTCTGCGGTGTTTGTGTTTTTTAGCGGTAAATTTTCCTCTTACTCATTTACTGTACCCACACATATTTTATACCGTTTATCTAGCCATTAAATGGAATTTCTAAAGATACATTATTTTCATCATTTCTTATAAACTTACTATAAAAAAATATATAAAATATGATGAAAAAAATGGAAAAAAAAACACTTTTCTCCTGTTAAGTGTAGGTCAGTGCCACGGGCCATCCCATTACTTATGGAATTTATATCTCTTCCTAACAGGAAACTGCAAGAGAATTACCCAGCAGAGTCTGCTATATAGCTCACTCCCCTCACATATCATACTCAGGTCATTCCCTTGCAGCCTAACTAAAAAGGAAGCTGTGAGAGATCTGTGGTGTTTTTTAAACTTAGTTTATTTATACAATCAAAAGTTTGTTATTTTAAATGGCACTGGAGTGTGCTGTTTGTTCTCAGCGAGCATTAGAAGAAGAATATGCCTGCGTTTTCTATGGATCTGAGCAGAAGTAACTAAGATCCACCTGCGTGTTTCTCATCTGAGGAGTGAGGGTAACTTCAGAGAAGGGGTATAGCATGCCAGGGCCCCCCCTGCAAATGAGGTATGTGCAGTAAATTATTTTCTGATGAATGGAATTGACTGAGAAAATACTGCTGATACCAATGTAAAGTAAGTTCAGCCCTTAAATGCAGTGATAGCGACTGGTATCAGGGATGATGTGTGTGTACAATGAATGTATTTTTCTAAGGAATGGAATTGACTCTGAAAACTCTGATAATACTGAAATAACTGTATGAGCCTTAACTGCAGTAAAAAACGAATGGTAGCAGGCTTATTAATAATAATACATACCTTTCTAATGTATTGTTTACAAACGTTTTTTACTGGCATGTTAATCGTTTTTTGTGAGGTAATTGGTGATAAAACTTAATATGGGGCATGATTTTACAACTGGCATTTTTGTTTTCTGCATAGAAACAGTTATCTGAGCTTCCCCACTGTTGTAATATGAGTGGGGAGGGGCCTATTATAGCGCTTTTTTGACGCAGTAAAAATTCAGTCACAATCTGTCCTACTTCATCCCTCCCATGATCCATGATCCGTCTCTAGAGAGCTACAGGGGTCTTCAAAATCATTTGGAGGGAGGTAATCAGGCACAGCAGTCCTGTGACAGTGTATTTGACTGTGAGAAAAACGTTAATTATATAATTGTTATCCGTTTTTGGGTACTAAGGGGTTAATCATCATATGCTGGTGGGTGAATCCCTTTGCTAACTCTACTACATTTACTGTGAAAATTTGGTTGCTATAACTATTTTGGTATTGTTATTTCAAACTGTATCAGTTTTTCTGTGCTTCTTAAAGGCACAGTAACGTTTTTTTATATGCTTGTAAATTAATTTTGAAAAGTATTTCCAAGTTTGCTAGTCTCATTGCTAGTTTGTTTAAATGTCTGACTCAGATATGATCTCTTTGTTCACTATGTTTAAAGGCAATGTGGAGCCCATAGAAATTTGTGTACTAATTGCATTGATGCTACTTTAAATAAAAGTCCAATCTTGCACATGTAAAGAAATTATCACCAGACGACGAGGGGAAGTTATGCCGACTAACTCTCCTCACGTGTCAGTACCTTCGCCTCCCGCTCAGGAGGTGCGTGATTTTTGTGGCGCCTAAGTACATCAGGGAGGCCCTTACAAATCCACTTTGCAAGACATGGCTACTGTTATGACAGAAGTATTATCTAAGTTGCCAGAATTAAGAGGCAAGCACGATAGCTCTGGGTTAAGGATAGAGCGCGCGGATGAGATGAGAGCCATGTCAGATACTGCGTCACAGTTTGCAGAACGTGAGGACGGAGAGCTTCATTCTGTGGGTGACGGATCTGATCCAGGGAGACTGGATTCAGAGATTTCCAATTTTAAATTTAAGCTAGAGAACCTCCGCACATTGCTAGGGGAGGTATTAGCGGCTCTGAATTATTGTAACACGGTTGCAATTCCAGAGAAATTATGTAGGTTGGATAGATACTATGCGGTACCGGTGTGTACTGACGTATTTCCTATACCAAAAAGGCTTACAGAGATTATTAGCAAGGAGTGGGATAGACCGGGTGTGCCTTTTACCCCTCCTCCCATATTTAGGAAAATGTTTCCTATTGACGCCACCACACGAGACTTATGGCAGACGGTCCCTAAGGTGGAGGGAGCAGTTTCTACTTTAGCTAAGCGTACCACTATCCC
This sequence comes from Bombina bombina, assembly GCF_027579735.1. Taxonomy (NCBI): domain Eukaryota; kingdom Metazoa; phylum Chordata; class Amphibia; order Anura; family Bombinatoridae; genus Bombina; species Bombina bombina. Next base: position 116,123,247 of record NC_069509.1, read on the forward strand.
GGTGGAGGATAGTTGTGCCTTTTCAGATCCAATGGATAAAAAATTAGAGGGTTACCTTAAGAAAATGTTTGTTCATGCATTGCGCCTGTCACTGCTGCGGCAGCATTCTGGTTTGAGTCTCTGGAAGAGGCCATTCGCTCAGCTCCATTGGATGAAATAATCAACAAGCTTAAGACACTTAAGCTAGCTAACGCATTTGTTTCTGATGCCGTTGTGCATTTAACCAAACTTACGGCTAAGAACTCCGGATTCGCCATCCAAGCGCGCAGAGCGCTATGGCTTAAATCTTGGTCAGCTGACGTGACTTCTAAATCTAAATTGCTTAATATTCCTTTCAAAGGGCAGACCTTATTCGGGCCCGGCTTGAAAGAAATTATTGCTGACATTACGGGAGGTAAGGGCCATGCTCTACCTCAGGACAGGGCCAAATCAAAGGCCAAACAGTCTAATTTTCGTGCCTTTCGTAACTTCAAGGCAGGAGCAGCATCAACTTCCCTCCGCTCCAAAACAGGAAGGAGCTGTTGCTCGTTACAGACAGGGCTGGAAAGTTTAACCAGTCCCTGGAACCAGGGGCAAGCAGGCCAAGAAAACCTGCTGCTGCCCCCAAAACAGCATTGAAGAGAGGCCCCCTTATCCGGAAACGGATCTAGTGGGGGGCAGACTCTTCTCCTCTTCGCCCAGGCTTGGGCAAGAGATGTCCAGGATCCCTGGGCGTTGGAGATCATATCTCAGGGATATCTTCTGGACTTCAAAACTTCTCCTACACGGGGGAGATTTCATCTTTCAAGGTTTTCAGAAACCCAAATAAAAGAAAGAGGCGTTTCTACGCTGTGTACAAGACCTCTTACTAATGGGGGTAATCCCACCCCAGTTCCGCGGACGGAACACGGGCAGGGATTCTATTCAAACCTATTTGTGGTTCCCAAGAAAAGAGGGAACCTTCAGGCCAATCTTGGACTTAAAATCCTAAACAAAATTTCTAAGAGTTCCATCATTCAAAATGGAAACTATTCGAACCATCCTTCCCATGATCTAAGAGGGCCTAGTACATGACCACAGTGGATCTAAAGGATGCTACCTTCACATATCCGATTCACAAGGCCACTTAACGGTATCTGAGATTTGCCTTCCTAGACAGGCATTACCAGTTTGTAGCTCTTCCCTTCGGATTAGCTACGGCCTCCAAGAATCTTTACAAAAATTCTAGGATCACTTCTGGCGGTACTAAGACCGCCGAGGCATAGCGGTGACTCTGTACTAGGACGACATTCTGATACAAGCGTCAAGTTTTCAAACTGCCAAGTCTCATACAGAGATAGTTCTGGCATTTCTGAGTCGCATGGGTGGAAGGTGAACGTGGAAAGAGTTCTCTATTACCACTTACAAGAGTTCCCTTTCTAGGGACTCTTATAGATTCTGTAGAGATGAAATTTACCTGACAGAGGCCAGGTTATTAAACTTCTAAATGCTTGCCGTGTCCCTTCACTCCCATTCCACACACGTCAGTAGCTCCAGGCATGGAAGTAATCGGTCCTAATGGTAGCGGCAATGGACATAGTACCATTTGACGCGCCTGCATCTCAGACCGCTGCAATTGTGCATGCTAAGTCAGTGGAATGGGGATTACTCAGATTTGTCCCCCCTACTAAATCTGGATCAAGAGACCAGAGATTCTCTTCTATGGTGGCTTTCTCGGCCACATCTGTCCAAGGGGATGACCTTTCGCAGGGCCAGATTGGACGATTGTAACAACAGACGCCAGCCCATCTAGGCTGGGGAGCAGTCTGGAATTCCCTGAAAGCTCAGGGGATTATGGACTCAGGAGGAGAAACTCCTCCCCAATAAATATTCTGGAGTTAAGAGCAATATCTACTGCTCTCCTAGCTTGGCATCAGTTAGCAAACTCTGAGGTTCATCAGATTTCAGTCGGACAACATCACGACTGTGGCTCTACATCAACATCAAGGGGGAACCAGAAGTTCCCTAGCGATGTTGGAAGTCTCAAAGATAATTCGCTGGGCAGAGTCTCACTCTTGCCACCTGTCAGCGATCTACATCCCAGGCGTGGAGAACTGGGAGGCGGATTTCCTAAGTCGCCAGACTTTTCACTCCAGGGGAGTGGGAGCTTCATCGGAGGTCTTTGCTCAACTGTTCGGTCGTTGGGGCAAACCAGATCTGGATCTCATGGCGTCAGCCCCTAGGGTCTTCAACATGGATTACTGTGTTTCCACCATTCCCGATGCTTCCTCGTTTGATTGCAAGATCAAAAAGGAGAGAGCTTCGGTGATTCTGATAGCGCCTGCGTGGCCACGCAGGACCTGGTATGCAGACCTAGTGGACATGTTGTCCTGGTACCACCATGGTCTCTGCCTCTGAGACAGGACCTTCTACTTCAGGGTCCTTTCAAACATCCAAATCTAATTTCTCTGAGGCTGAACTGCATGGAGAATTGAATGCTTGATTCTATCCAAATGCGTGGCTTCTCGGAGTCGGTTATTGATACCTTAATACAGGCTAGGAAGCCTGTTACCAGAAAAAATTTACCATAAGATATGGCGTAAATATTTACATTGGTGCGAATCCAAGAGTTATCATGGAGTAAGGTTAGGATTCCCTAGGATATTGTCCTTTCTACAAGAGGGCTTTAGAAAAGGGCTTATCTACTAGTTCGTTAACGGGACAGATTTCTGCTATGTCTATTCTTCTACACAAACGTCTGGCTGAAGTTCCAGACGTTCAGGCTTTCTGTCAGGCTTTAACTAGGATTAAGCCTGTGTTTAAGTCTCGTTGCTCGCCGTGGAGCTTAAAACTTAGTTCTTAATGATCTTCAAGGGTTCCATTTGAACCCCTTCATTCCATTGATATCAAGCTGTTATCTTGGAAAGTTCTGTTTTTGATGGCTATTTTCCTCAGCTCGAAGAGTCTCTGAGTTATCTGCCTTACATTGTGATTCTCCTTATCTGATTTTTCATTCAGACAAGGTAGTCCTGCGTACTAAACCTGGGTTCTTACTAAGGTAGTTACTAACAGGAATATCAATCAAGAGATAGTTGTTCCATCTCTGTGTCCTAACCCTTCTTCAAAGAAGGAACGACTTTTGCATAATCTGGACGTAGTCCATGCCCTGAAATTCTATTTGCAGGCAACTAAGGATTTCGTCAAACTTCTTCCCTGTTTGTCGTTTACTCTGGACAGAGGAGAGGTCAAAAGGCTTCGGCTACCTCTCTCTCTTTTTGGCTTCGTAGCATAATACGCTTAGCCTATGAGACTGCTGGACAGCAGCCTCCTGAAAGGATTACAGCCCATTCTACTAGAGCTGTGGCTTCCACCTGGGCCTTTAAAATGAGGCCTCTGTTGAACAGATCTGCAAGGCTGCGACTTGGTCTTCGCTTCTCACTTTTTCAAAATTTTACAAATTTGACACTTTTGCTTAGTCGGAGGCTATTTTTGGGGAGAAAGGTACTTCAGGCAGTGGTTCCTTCTGTTTAATGTTCCTGCCTTGTCCCTCCCTTCATCCGTGTACTTTAGCTTTGGTATTGGTATTCCATAAGTAATGGATGACCCGTGGACTGACTACACTTAACAGGAGAAAACATAATTTATGCTTACCTGATAAATTCCTTTCTCCTGTAGTGTAGTCAGTCCACGGCCCGCCCTGTTTTTACGGCAGGTCCTACATTTTAATTAAACTCCAGTCACCACTGTACCTATGGTTCCTCCTTTCTCGTCTGCTTTGGTCGAATGACTGAGTATGATATGTGAGGGGAGGAGCTATATAGAAGCTCTGCTGGGTAATTCTCTTGCAGTTTCCTGTTAGGAAGAGATATATATTCCATAAGTAATGGATGACCCGTGGACTGACTACACTACAGGAGAAAGGAATTTATCAGGTAAGCATAAATTATGTTTTTCTAAATTTGACCCCAAAATCTGTTACACATCTACAATCACCAAAAACAACCATGCTAAAAAGTTTCTACATTTTGTCTTGAGTTTAGAAATACTCAATGTTTACATGTTCTTTGCTTTTTTTTGCAAGTTATAGGCAATAAATACACGTAGCACTTTTCTATTTCCAAATTTTTTTTTTCAAATTAGCGATCGTTACGTTGTAACACTGATATCTGTCAGGAATCCCTGAGTATCCCTTTACATGTACAGGTGGCCCTCGTTTTACAACAGTTCAATTTACACCGTTTCAGAATAACAGCCTTTTTTTCCAGTCATGTGACTGCTATTGAAAAGCATTGAGAAGCAGTGCATTTATTAAAATAGCCTGTAGGTGCAGCAAAGCCAAGCAAGCTGAAATTAATCAGTTTAACCAGACCTGAGCTATCAAGCAGATTTCAAAGGAACAAGATCTTCCTGTCTATAAATCAGTCCAGATTGGAATGCATAGAAAGAACTGTTTGCAGAAAAATGCAAGTGAAGTCTGTGTTGTGTGATTATTTTATTAGGTGTATAATGCTGTTTAGCAAATGTTTTTGTTCATTTAACTTAGCTTAATTATATATCTGTGTTGTGTGATTATTTTATTAGGTTTATAATGCTGTTTAGCATTTAAATTCTTCATTTCAAAGCTTTAAAAATAATGTATTAGGTGTTGTTATGACAATTTTGAGAGGGGGCCTGGAACCTATCTCCCTCACTTCCCATTGACTTACATTATAAACTGGGTTTCAATTTACAACAGTTTTGATTTACACCATTGCTTCTGGAACCTAACCCCAGTGTAAACTGAGGGCTACCTGTATATATATTGTTTTTTTAGTAGACAACCCAAAGTATTGATCTAGGCCCATTTTGTTACATTCATGCCACCATTTCACCGCAAATGCGATAAAAAAAAAAATGCTAACTTTTTCACAAACTTTAGGTTTCTCACTAAAATTATTTACAACAGCTTGTGCAATTATGGCCCAAATGGTTGTAAATGCTTTTCTGGGATCACCTTTCTTTAGAAATAGCAGACATATATGACTTTGGCATTGCTTTTTGGTAATTAGAAGGCCGCTAAATGCCGCTGCGCACCACACTTGTATTATGACCAGCAGTGAAGGGGTTAATTAGGTAGCTTGTAGGGGGAATTTTAACTTTAGTGTAGTGTAGTAGACAACCCAAAGTATCGATCTAGGCCCATTTTGGTATATTTTAGTATATTTGCTTTAGTGTAGAGATCAGTCTCTCACCTGACACATCCCACCCCCTGATCCCTCCCTGACCCCGCCAAACAGCTCTATTCCCTCCCCCATCCCACAATTGTGACCGCCATATTAAGTATTGGCAGAAAGTCTGCCAGTACTAAAATAAAAGCCTTTTTTTTTGTTAAGCATTTTTTTTAAATACATCCATAGTTTCTGCGGTGTAGGTTTCCCCCTAACCCCCAGCCTCCACGATCCCCCCCAAAACAGCTCTCTTAACCTCCCCCCCTCTTCCTATTTGTGGCCATTTTAGGTACTGGCAGGTTGCCTGCCAGTACCCAATTTCTTAACAAAAATTTGCTTTTTTTATTTAATTTTTTATTTAACCCCATGTTTCCGTAGTGTCGCTGCCCCCCCTCAATATCGTATCCCCCCTCCCAGATCCCCTTTCAAAAGGAATATTTACCCCTCTCCCGCCTCCCTCTCCCCTAGATGTACCATTGATCGAGTACGCCCGCACTCGTGCCTACGCACACGCACCATCATGCACACACGTGCATGCCCCTCGTGCGCACACGCACGCTCCCGCCCAGCTTGCCGGAACTAGTCCAGCGATGGGCCACCCACCCACTTCCCTGCAGCTGCTCCCACCCACCACGATCGGCACCAACACTGGCCGATGCAGAGAGGGCCACAGAGTGGCCCTATCTGCATCGGTGTGCCAACTGCCAACAAAGGTATTGCAGTGATGCCTCAATATCGTGGCATCTCACGGCAATACCTTGAAAGTGGCTGGAAGCTATCAGGAATCACTTCCAGCCACTTTAAACCCCTAACAACGTACAGGGTACGTCGCTGGTCTTTAAAGACCAGTTTGTGTATGACGTACCCTGTATGACGTGTGTCGTTAAGGGGTTAATACTAGAAAATGTAAGGTTCTACATTTAGGGAAGTAAAAATAAGCAGGCAAACTATTATTTAAATGAGTATAGAATTAGCAAAACAGAGGAAGAAAGGGATTTGGGCGTATTTAAAGATGACAATCAAAGAATCGGTGCACAATGCAAGGCAGTGGCTTAGAAGATACAAGCATGTATTTATTAAAAGAGGCATTGATACATAAATCCTTGGTAATTATGAGAACCAACCTCAAAATTGACTTTGTAGAATTAGAAAAAGTTCAGAGAGAGGCCACAAAGCTAAAAAAAGGGGAATGGAGAACTTAGATTATGGGTAAAGGTTAGCCAGACTAGTTCTGTTTTCTCCAGAAAAAAAGTCATTTTGAGAGGTGATATGATTACTTTATATTAATATATTCAAAGCCCATATCCATTATTTAAAGGCAATTGTTTGTGACAAGAGGGTCACAATTTAAGGCTGGAGGAAAGGAGATTTAGGGCTAGATTACAAATGGAGCGCTCATTTATTGTGCGGCTGCAAACAGGCAAATTTGCCTGTATACGGGCTCCCAATAAATAACCAGCCATTAAAAGTGGCTGGTTATTCGTGGTAGCAATTAGCGCTCAAAAAATTAACCAGAGGTCAGACCCAATTGCCCCCCAAAATAATATTTGAGGTCCCTTTTAAATAATAGTAATAAAAAAGTAGCATTTAAAAAAAAAAAAAAAAAAAAAAAAAAAAAAACTACACTAAGCAGTATTTGGGGGCTAAAGTTGCAAGGTGGGGGTTGTTAGAAAAGAAACGGCACTGAAAAATGTCTTTACATTGCGGTCTATGAGGACTGTGTGTTGCCAGTAATTATATATGTATATATTCATAAACATATATATTTATATATGCTGCCCATTGCTGCACAACTTACAACCTTTGCTACGGTAGTTCTCATGCCGTGTCTGACAGCTTGAGAATGAGGCCCCATTGGAACCGATGGAAGCACTTTCTCAGGAGCACAATGCTTCCATGCACTGTAAATGTGAGTTTGCGTTCGCATTGCCCCTCACTTGTAATACCAGCCCATATTTGCATGCGCTGGTGTTACGTACTTGAGCGCAAATATTGCTTTTTTGCCCTCAATCTAGCCCCTAGTCTCCAGAAATGTAAATGTTTTTACACTGTAAGAGCAATCATATTGCCAACGCCTTAGATAAGTTTAAAATGGCCTAGATACATTTCTGCCTGGAAACAGAATTCATGGATGTGATTGATTGTGTTAAATGGGCCACCTTTTAATGGAATTAATATTAAGGGATATGAAACCAAAATGTTTTATTTCATGATTCAGATAGAGCATGCAAATTTCTATTTTACTCCTATTACCAATTTTTCTTTGTTCTCCTGGTATCTTATTTGAAAAAGCAGGAATTTAAGCGTAGGAGGCAGCCCATTTTTGGTTGAGCACCTTGGGTAGCGCTTGCTGATTGGTGTCTAAATGTAGCCACCAACCAGCAAGCAGAATCCAGATTCTGAATCCAAAAATGGCCCGGCTCCTAATCTTACATTCCTGCTTTTCAATTAAAGATACCAAGAGAATGAAGAAAAAAAATGATAATAGGAGTAAATTAGGAAGTTGCTTAAAATTGCACACTCTATCTGAATCATGACAGAAAAAAAAAATGTGTTTCATATCCCTTTAGGCTCAATTGGAGCAGCTTTATTGTAAATCAAGTAGGATCTGTATGGGTTGAACTTGATGGACTTCTGTCTTCTTTCAACCCAATCTACTATGTTACTAAACAAGCTGTTACCCTGCTGGCATTTTCACCTCTAATTCTTGGCTCTTCTTTACAAGAAATCCTATATTATTGGTCTACAATTACTATTTCTGCACCAAAAAAAGTCCCTGCCAACTTAGTGCATGACATCATTACCAGCTGACACAAAGCTTACCTAAGGGGGATACTGAGATTGCAAGTGCGCATGTTTTTGATGGCTTTATTTATAAATATGGAGATCGTATTCAGATCCGTGACCGAGATGTTAGGCGAGCGTATTGATGCCGGCGAATGCAACACAGTTGACGGTTTGATAGATATCCCCTATTGTTTGCTCTAAGGTTAGCTGACTTTGTCAGGGAATGTGCTGCTAGGTTGCTTAGAGTCCTACCTATGTGTGGTAGGTGCACCCAGTTCATTATGGTAACCACAACTACTTGTGTACTGATGCAAGAAGTGTTAAAGACCAGCAAGAGAAACTAAGGTTAGGACCCAAAATCTAAAGTTATCGTAATCAGGATTTTGAGCTTATCACCTCTTTATCTACATCTGTAACAGTTTGTTTTTAGCCTTTGCTGCTTTCTGTCCACAAGAGAGTGAATTTTGCGGTGTATGTGTAAGTGTATCTTACCTTGACGTACAAAGCCCTAATCAATGCCGCTCCCCACTACCTGACCTCACTAGTCAACAAATATACTCCAGCCCAATCCCTTAGTCCAACAAAGACCTGCTTCTTGCATCCTCTATTATCACCTCTTCCCATGCTAGACTGCAGGAATTCTCTTTTGCCGCAAAAACTCTATGGAACACACTTCCTCGTGCTGTCAGACTTTCCCCTAATCTGTCTTCTTTCAAACACTCCCTATATACATTTTTGTTCAGGGAAGCCTACCACCCATATCATTAACACATTAATTCCATTTACATTATAATTGCCCTCATCTCACTCTGTCTTAACATCATTCTTACCCTTGCAGTCCTCACCTTCTTTTTCTCACCCTCCTACCCTTCTAGATTGTAAGTTTCCACAGGAATAGGACCCTCAATTCCTCCTGTATTTTTTTTACAAATTCTGTCTTATCTCTTACAAATATTGTATCATTGTTTTACTTACATCAACTGTACCCATGGACAGCACTCTGCAATATGTTGGCGCTTTATAAATAAAGTATAATCTAATAATAACATATATGTAAGTGGTTCTAGGTACTTTTACATAGCGGTCTACGGGAACTATGTGCTCTCTGTAAATATATATGTATACGCTTATATAAATATAAACAAAGAAAACAGCACTCACTGGGCTTGACAGCAAAAGATTTCCTTTATTCAAGTGAAGTTTTTTGGGCATACACCCCCTTCATCAGACCCATCAGGGTCTGATGATGGGGTGTATGCCCGAAATGTCACTAGAATAAAGGACATCTTTTGCTGTCAAGCCCAGTGAGTGCTGTTTTTCTTCTGTTTATATTTGAAATTTCACTCAGCACTGTGGGCAAGGAACTAAGTTTGTGAGAGTGCACCTGTCTCTACCTTTATTTGCTTATATACATACAGTATATATTTATGTGTTAATATGTGTATAAACACATAAACATATTTGTATATAATATATATTTACAATTTTCTCCCACTGCTGCGCGATTTACCCCCTTCGCTGCACTACGTTCTCATGCCGTGTCTCATGACATGAAAATAAGGCTCACCCTCGAACCTATGGAAGCTCTCTCTCGTGAGTGCAATGCTTCTCAACATTGTTGTCAACTTGTAATAACAGCGCACATTAGCTTGTGCTGGTATTACTCAGTGGAGCGCAAATATCGCTTTCATGAAAGTGATATTTAGTGATCCACTTGTAATCTATCCCTAAATGTAATAATGTAACTGCCAATTTCAAGTAACATGTCATCATTAGTGTAATTGAGTGCATAATTGTAATTATAAGTGTTAAGCTATAAAATGTGTAGAATTTTGTGTGGTTGAGTGAGAATTAAAATTGTGTGTTTTTCTTTTTTTTCACTAAAAGATTTTACAAATATTGCGATATCTAAAGCGAAGCATAGGATTGTCTGTGTTGGTAATATGTTGACTTTCTTACATTTAATTACAAGTAAAAGAGACAGAAAAATCTTAAATTAAAATGAGATTGTGTATTATGTGAAATTTCTTTATGAAGTGACAGCCACAAAATGGTGGTTTAATCAAAATACAAAAACATGCTGGGTTGTCAAAGTTTTGCTTAACCCAATATCATTCCTTTGGACGTCAATATATCCAACACATTCTTGGAATCTTTCCCTGTATTTTCTGCCTATCGCATCTGCTATGCGGCTGTTCCAAATGTCTGTCATCCAATTGTAAATGTAATAATTTAGCAAACTAAAAAAAAAACATTTATGCATATTTTTGTATGGAAATCTTTTCTTAAAATCAGTTTCCTTTATTTGCTCTTCAGTCTCTAAACAAAAATGACTTTGTAAATTAAAAGCATAAATATCCAAAATTAAATGTGAGGTTTATTTGAATGTTGGCATTGCAAGTTAAATAAATTAAACAGCTCATATGATAGCCAACACTATTCCCATCAATACTTTAAATTACATCTGATTATATCACGTCATGATACAAAAAATTGCCAATTTACTGGCCTTAATTAGAGTGAATATTAAAGTGTAGATTATAGTATAATAGATAACTGTAAAAATCTCAAATATTTTAAATTTTATTATACATTCATAAATCATGACAACTAAATAAAAGCAGATCTTAGGTTTGCCAGACATGTTTGAAATCCCTTTCCAAATTTTGACTATCCATCTCTGATCTGATTCTATTCAACTCCACCAATTCTTCTTAGTGTAGCAAAACAAAACCAGACATGTTTAAAATCCCAATAGACACATTTAAAATCACAGCTTATGCAACACAATTTGAGCAACTCAGGCAGTAGTATTTTGTAGTGTTTTTTTTTGGACACCTTGATAACAGTTAAAGTGAATGTAAATGTTCACTAATGAAAGCCCTGTTTTGAAAAATACTATTAAAAACAAGGGGCACTTTCATTCATGAAGGTTTACATTGCAATCATTTTTTAAAAATACATACCTTTTCTTCCTTGCAAGCTTGGAACACCGGAACAGCGATTCCCCCACACCCAGGTCATCTATTTTTTTGTCAGAAATTACGATTCCGGCTCCCTCCAATCACGGCGTGGCCTCAGGCATTGTTTGCTCTGGGGGGGAAGCCGTTATTGGAGGAAGCCGGATTCATCATTTCTGACATAAGAAGAGACGAACTGGGGGCAGGGGAATTGCTGCTCCGGTTTTCCAATTTAAGTAAGGCATTTTAAAATGTTTAATGTGTAATGTGCTTGAAACTGAGATCTGTATATGAAGTGTCCTAAGGTTTCTGAAGGTCATCATTAATCGTTAACCATGGCAGCACAGGTAGCTGCATATCCTGGAAAAAAATGCATCTAATGAGTTGCAAGAGAGCTTAAGATACACCCTGGGATCTTCCCTTCCAATTTTGTTGGTTTCTATATGTTGTGGCAAGGTACTGAAGTGGCATAGGTTTGTTTTTGCTTTAAATGGCAGTTGTAACACAATATCATTTAATCTAATATAATTTAATATAATATATAATATAATGCAATGTAATATATCTTTTTTTTTTCTAAAATATATGTTGATTATATTATATTCTTTTTAATTTATTAGGGAAAAGCAATTGGCAAAAAACTTGCTTTCAAACCAGAGTTTGTTTTCTATCAAATGTTTAAAAGCAAGGAAATTCCTAACATAGACTGCCCCCACTTCCTTTAGAGCATTACATGACATCATTAATTACATCACAAATACTATTGCTGATGACATCATCATTATACATGATGCTACTAGAGAAATGTGTTAGTGTGGTGTTGAAGGGTGAGCTTGAGTTATATGCGAGGAAGAGGGGATGAAAGGAGTACGGGGTGAGGATGAGCAAGAGCCTGCATGTAAGGGCAGTGATCTCAGAGACTAAGCAGGGCTGTGTGTAAAGAAGAGGTGAGAGGATAAGGAGGAGACATTGAGTAACAAACAAAGGATGAGGAGGTAAATATGTGTAAAAGAGAGATATAAGAGGGTGTGAAGCAGACTGTGAAGAGGCTGAGTGAAGAGGAAGTTGTGTGAGAGCGTGAGGAGGATAGTAAATTTCAGGGAGGAGAGAAGAGAGGTCATGGAGGAGGCTGTACTTAAAGGGACATGAAACCCAAACTTTTTCTTTCATGATTTATACAGAGAATATAATTTTAAACAACTTTCCAATTTACTTCAATTATTTAATTTGCTTCCTTCTCTTGTTATCATTTCCTGAAAGGTTTATCTAGGAAAGCTCAGGAGCAGCAGATAACCTAGGTTCTAGCTGCTGATTGGTTGCTGCATATATATACATATAATGATTGTCATTGGCTCATCCATTTGTTCAGTTAGAAACAAGTAGTGCATTGGTACTCCTTCAACAAATTATACCAAGAGAATAAAACAATTTATATAATATAAGTAAATTAGAAAGTTGTTTTAAATTGTATTTCCTATCAGAATAATGACATCATTTTTTGTGTTTCATGTCCTTTTAAGGAGTAAGGGCTAAAGGAATTGACAAAATCTGGTGTGTGAGGGTTATTTAGATTGATAGGGTGTAAGGGAAAGGTTGCTGAGAAGATGAGTTAGAGGAAGTGAGAGGTAAAGAAACATATGTAAAGGAAAATGGAAGGGAGAGTTTGAGGAGGAGATTGTGTGTAGGGTAGGTCAATGAGGAGGTGGTTGTGTGTGATGGAGAGGGGAACCGTACCCATGATCAGAAAGTTGTATGCACCGCTAAAGATAAAAGATGTAGAAAGTGTAACCGAATGGGTCATTTTGAAGTGGTGTGTAAAACTGAATACATTTAGGAGATGCAGGTGGATAGTGACCAGGAGGGTCAAGAAGTTTCCTTTTTAGGGTCTGTTGTTGAATGGTTTGGTTCAGAAGAAGATTGGCGGGTTACCCTTACTTTAATGGGAGCCAAGGTTGCCTTCAAGATTGACACGGGAGCAGACATCACTGTTATGTCCCTTGCAGTATTCATAAAACTTCCTCGACAGACTAAGCTGGCGAAAGTTACAACGAAAGTCCATAGTCCTGGTGGCCGCATTGATTGTGCGTGGAAATTTCTTGCCAGCTGTGAGTACAAGCAGAGAAAATTCACCACGTGGGTACATGTAATTAGAGGTCAGTGTGTTAACAACCTATTAAGCAGGAAAGCAGCCTGTGGCTTGGGCCTTGTCCCCAGAGTGAATGAGATTTCGGAAGACATGTTTGGTGAATTGGGCCTACTGAATTGCAACCCAGTCTGTATATCACTTGCAGTCCCATACAGCATTACCACTCCTCATAAAATTCCGTTCCCGCTCTTGCCTCAAGTGGAGAAGGAACTTCTGCGTATGAATAATTTGGGAGTTATTGAAGAGGTTGCTGAAGCAACTGATTGGTGTGCCCCCATTGTGCCTGTTGTGAAGAAAAACAGGAAAGTATGCATCTGCGTAGGACTTAAAAATGCTGAATGAGGTGGTGAAGAGAGGGAGCTATGTGCAGCCGATGCTTGAAGACATAGCTCCGAAACTGGCTGGGGTGAAGTTCTTCTCAACACTGGATGCTTCCAGCAGCATCTGGCAGATACCTCTAGATCCACAGTGCCGGAAACTGACTTCCTTCATTACACCGGTAGGTCGGTTTTGCTTCTGCTTACTCCCCCTTGGGATATCCTCTGCTCCTGAAATTTTTCAAAGAGAGATGAGTTCCTTTCTAAGGGAACAACAAGGGCATGGCAGTCGTCATGGACAAAATTTTAGTGTATGGGTCTACAATGGAAAAACATGATCAGCTATTGAGCTGTGTGCTGCAGACCATTAGAGAGTCCAAGCTGAAATTAAATAAACAGAAATGCCATTTTAGAAAATCTGAGTTATGTTTCTTTGGGCATATCATCAATGGAGATGACATCAAGCCGGACCCTGATAAAATCCTTGCTATTGAACAGATAAAAATCCTTCTGATGTACACAAGCTGAGACAAATATTGGGCATTGTGAATTATGTGGACAGGTTCCTTCCAGATTTATCCACATTACTACACCCTATCACAGAGTTTTTGAAGAAGGATGTTGCCTGGGTCTGGGGTCCTTCACAGGAAGAAGCTTTTGTACAGGTCAAGTCCTTGCTGTGGGGCCTGCCCCAGTATTAGGGTTCTATGACCCTTCTAAAAAGACTGTGGTTAGTGCTGATGCAAGCAGTTATGGGTTAGTCCCCCTCCTGCAGCTGAATGAGAACAAACTACAGCCCATCGCCTTCTGTTCCTGTACACTGACGAGTGCTGAGTCGAAATATGCCCGATTGAAAAAAGTGCCTGGCTGCAGTTTGGGCCTGTGAGCGGTTCCAGCGTTACTTAGTGGGTTTAGATAAATTTAGTCTGGAGACTGACCATAAACTGCTAGTCCCTCTAATCAACTCCTATGATATTGACAAAACACCTCTAAGATGCCAGAGACTTCTGATGAGGCTGCTCAGGTTCAACGTTCAGGCAGTACATGTGCCAGGGAAACAACTGGTAGTGGCAGATACACTGTCCAGGTTCCCACTGGCTGCTGCTGAAGAATCTTCAATGGAATCAGATGTTGAAATTGTATGTGGATTCAGTTCTGGCATCCAAATCCATTTTACATTGGAAGCTAGAGCAAATAAGAAAGGAGACACGTTTAGATACAGACCTTCAAGACGTTATTAAGTACATAAGAGAAGGTTGGCCTGAGAGCCGGGCAGCCTGGATATCTTCAAGTTCTTATCAGTCAGAGAGGTCGCAGCTTACGGAGCTGGATGGGTTGGTGCTGTTTGAGGACCGCATTGTTATTCCTGTTAGCATGTGGCAGGAGATGTTAAGCATATTCATTATGGCCATTTGGGCATTACAAAGTGCAGAGAAAGAGCAGCTACGGCAGTATGGTGGCCTGGGATCAGTTCTGACATTGCAAGCCACGTGTCAAAATGTGCCTTTTGCCGGGAACGCCGGCCTACTCAGAGAAGGGAGCCCTTGATTTCTACTCTGCTGCCTGCAGGCCCATGGCAGAAAATAGCTGCTGATTTGTGCGAACTGCATGGGAAAAACCACCTAGTTGTGATTGAATACTATTCCAGGTATTTGGAGATTGCACCCTTGAATGAGATCACCAGCCAAACCGTTATCACTCATCTCAAGAGCTTGTTCGCCCGGTCGGGCATACCAATGGAGTTAGTGAGGGATAATGGAATGCAGTTTGCTTCCATGGAGTTCAGTTCTTGCAGCAGTGATTTTGTTCATTCTATGTCAAGTCCACATTACCCGCAGGCCAATGGAATGGCTGAAAGGGCAGTTCATTTTGAAGCAATCTGAGTTGTACCTTGCTCTCTTGGCCTATAGGGCAACCCCCATTCAAGCCACAGGTTTTAGTCCGGCTCAGCTGATGCTAGGATGTCAGATTCGCACCACATTACCCTCTGTGGGTGTCTTCCAGCCAACCAGCT
Source organism: Bombina bombina (assembly GCF_027579735.1). NCBI lineage: Eukaryota > Metazoa > Chordata > Amphibia > Anura > Bombinatoridae > Bombina > Bombina bombina. Next base: position 116,138,636 of record NC_069509.1, read on the forward strand.
CTGTTTCTCGAGACGAGGTCCTTAGGAGGGATGAAGAGGCTAAAAGGGGTTATCGATTCTTCTATGACAGAAAACACTATGTGAGGCCCTTACAGGAGCTGAATGTGGGGCAAAGTGTCAGAGTTAAACTGGATGATGAGAAGAAATGGAAGACACCTGCTACGGTAATTGGACGCTCTCCAGAACCAAGGTCTTATGTAGTCCTTACTGATGGAGGGACAGTCACACATTGAAATAGAAGACATCTTCAGCCAGTACCTGAGAGTTTGGGACTGGATGCCTCAGAGACACAGCCGGTGGGATCCCCTATTTTAAGAGGGGTGCCTACCCCTTAGCAAGATCACAGCGGGATACTTATTTGCTTCCAGCAGACTCCCAATCACCTTCTTCTGTATCAGAGGACAGTTCATGTAAAATTACGTCAAGTCGAAGAGTGGTGAAACTTCCAGCCCGATATCGGGATTAGCACTAGTTAGAACAGTGACCGGATGAATGTGCAGAATAATCCCATGGTCACTGTGGACTAGAGTAGTCTACCCCAATGTTCAAGTCAGGATTGTATTTCTTGTTGTTCATATGTATTCTCTTTAACTTATTTATTATACACTAAACAAAACTATTTTCTTTTACAAAGATATGACGAGTCCACGGATTTCATCCTTACTTGTGGGATATTAACCTCCTGCTAACAGGAAGTGGCAAAGAGCACCACAGCAGAGCTGTATATATATAGCCCCTCCCCTTCCCCTCCACCCCCAGTCATTCTCTTTGCCTGTGTTATACTAGGAAGACATGATAAAGTGAGGTGTTAGTTTTAGTTTCTTCAATCAAGAAGTTTTTTATTTTAAATGGTACCGGTGCGTACTATTTTCCTCAGGGGGATATGGAAGAAGATTTCTGCCCTGAGGTTTAATGATCTAAGCATTTGTAACTAAGATCCACGCTGGTTCCCACAAGACTTCTGAAGGTAACCATGAGACATCTTCAGTGTGGAGACCGGTTTCATGCTACAAGCAGCATTAAGGTATGTGCAGCCTTTTTTTCTGAGGAGACTTGGTGTATCAGAACTGGCTGGCATTATTTCCCTGTATGGGGATGGGGTAAGCAGTAAAACCTATTTTAATAAGAGGGGTGTTACTGGAGTCCCTATATTATATTTATCATTAGTTGATATTTGGGCATTAATAAACTGGGATGTGGGAGTGAGCGCTTAAAGCTAAAAAGGTGGAGACCACAATATTAAGTATATAAAATCCGATATTTAATCAAACAGTATAGTGGGGTTAATATACATAGACAACGCTATCTAAAACTTACATGGATCCATGTTAAAACTATCTTAGAGATAAAATAATACAAAGAATATGAAAGATTATACAATATGTCTAAAAAAGTTAGTACAGTAAGTTTAAAATACAATGGTGGGAATAAATGTTACACGACAATAATATACAGGTAAAAATAGGTGGTCCATATAAAGACCAAAAACATACAAAGAGTGAGTGAAAAAATCAATCAATCCAAAAGTAAATTCAAAAATGTAGTCAAAATAGTGTCCATACAAAATGTGATAATATCCAATAGCAGCAGTTGTATAATAAATGTGTCTTAAAAATATGTCTTAAAAATAATACAGTCCGGAAGTGGGAAAAAAAAGGGAGGGGTGTGTACAATCCAAAAATGTGTCTTCTAATAATCCAACATGTGGGGAACTCAAAAGTTAAAAATGAAATGGAAAATGTTGTACAATTTCAAGTGATCCAAAAAACAGTGAACCAAAAAAACAGTGATCCAAAAAACATGTATTATAAAAGTCAAGGTAGTTCAATAGGCATAAAAATAGTAATACATCAATGAATTAGATCCTGTAAATAAAACAAAAAGGACAGTGATATAGTAACATTCAGAATACTCTTAAGTATATGAAAATATGCTCACCAGTAAGTCGACGCGTTTCGGTCTTTAGCAGACCTTTATCAAGACTCATATATTTGGGCATTATGTGACATGGGAGACAATGTTAAAAACAATGTTTTATGTTTTTTTATTTTTGGCACTTAAAACTTATTGTTTTTATGCTTGAGGGTTGTAATTGTGTGTGTATTTCTACTTTAGTGCAAAACTGCATTCCCATGCGGTGTTGTTTGGGCCTACTCCAACTTTTGACCTTAAGGGGTGGAGCCTATTTTTGGCACATTTTCTTCAGGCTTAGCAGCAGCAAACAGTAACTTGGTGGCTCCTGGACTGTGTAGCTGGTCTGAAGGGTTGGGATCTTGATTTGAAGTACTCTGGGGGCAGGTAGGCGCCACAGCAGAGCTGTGGCGAGGTGTAGAGGGTATTTTTATCTATCTTTTGACTAGATGTTGATATAAGTACTTCTAAAGCCTTATTTCTGCCTTTACTTCTGGGTGCAGTAATTTTTGGATTAACCAACAATATTTAAGTTAAATTTGGGAATAATTTAACATTTTTTTGTGCATTTTGGAAAAATTGTTCACTTTTTCTTTTCTTAAAGGCACAGGTACACGTTTTTTCTAATGTTTATTTTATGCTATAAATAAGTGTTTAAACGAATTTTGTGGTATTACTAGTCTGTTCAACATGTCTGACATTGAGGTTTCTCATTGTTCTATGTGTTTAGAAGCTATTGTGCAACCCCCTCTTACATTGTGTAACTTTTGTACTGAAAGGGCTTTACAATGTAAAAAGTAAGTAATTCCTTTACTTTGCAGGAGATGGCTGCAGTTATGTCGACTACCCTTACAGAGGTATTGTCTAAATTACCAGTGTTACAGGGTAAACGCAGTAAGTCAGGTATTAATGTAAATACTGAATCCTCTGATGCTTTATTAGCTATTTCCGATGTTCCCTCACAGTGCTCTGAGTTGGGGGTCAGGGAATTACTGTCTGATGGTGAAATTTCTGATTCAGGAAATGTTTTACCTCACACAGATTCGGATGTTATGTCATTTAAATTTAAGCTTGAACACCTCCGCCTGTTACTTAGGGAGGTTTTAGCGACTCTGGATGACTGTGACCCTATTGTGATTCCTCCAGAGAAATTGTGTAAAATGGATAAATATTTGGAAGTACCTACTTACACTGATGTTTTTCCGGTTCCTAAGAGAATTACGGAAATTATTAGAAAGGAATGGGAGAGACCAGGTATACCGTTTTCTCCCCCTCCTAATTTTAAGAAAATGTTTCCCATATCAGATACCATTCAGGACTCATGGCAAACGGTCCCTAAGGTAGAGGGAGCTATATCTACCCTAACTAAGCGTACTACTATACCCATTGAGGATAGTTGTGCTTTCAAAGACCGTATGGATAAGAAATTAGAGGGTCTACTAAAGAAATTATTTGTTAATCAGGGGTTTCTTTTTCAACCTACGGCTTGCATTGTTCCAGTAACAACTGCAGCAGCTTTTTGGTTTGAGGCTCTAGAAGACTCTCTTAAAGTTGAGACTCCATTAGATGACATTTTAGATAAAATTAAGGCTCTCAAGCTAGCTAATTCTTTTATTACTGATGCCGCTTTTCAAATTGCTAAATTAGCGGCAAAAAATGCAGGATTTGCTATTTTAGCACGTAGAGCATTGTGGCTCAAATCTTGGTCTGCTGATGTGTCATCAAAACATAAGCTTTTAGCTATTCCCTTTAAAGGTAAGACCCTTTTCTTGCCAGAATTGAAGGAAATCATTTCTGATATTACAGGAGGTAAAGGCCATACCCTACCTCAGGATAAGTCGGTTAAAATGAGGGGTAAACAGAATAATTTTCGTTCCTTTCGGAACTTTAAAGGAGGACCCCCCGCTTCTTCTTCCTCAAAGCAGGAAGGGAATTTTACCCAATCTAAGTCGGTCTGGAGACCTAATAAGAACTGGAATAAGGGTAAACAATCCAAAAAGCCTGCTCCTAGGACAGCATGAAGGGGCGGCCCCCGATCTGGGACTGGTTCTAGTAGGGGGCAGACTCTCTTTCTTTGCTCAGGCTTGGGCAAGAGATGTTTAGGATCCCTGGGCACTAGAAATAGTGACCCATGGTTATCTATTGGAATTCAAGGACTTTCTCCCAAGAGGGAGATTTCATCTTTCAAAGTTATCTGCAAACCAGATAAAAAGAGAGGCGTTCTTACGCTGTGTAAAAGACCTTTCTACTATGGGAGTAATTTGTTCAGTTCCAAAATTGGTACAGGGACAGGGGTTTTTACTCAAACCTATTTGTGGTTCCCAAAAAGGAGGGAACGTTCAGACCCATTTTAGATCTCAAGTGTCTAAACAAATTTCTAAGAGTTCCATCATTCAAGATGGAGACAATACAAACAATTTTACCAATGATCCAGGAGGGTCAATATATGACTACCGTGGACTTGAAGGATGCTTACCTTCATATTCCTATCCACAAGGATCATCATCAGTTTCTAAGGTTTGCCTTTCTGGACAAACATTATCAATTCGTGGCTCTTCCCTTCAGATTGGCCACAGCATCCAGAATCTTCACAAAGGTTCTAGGGTCTTTTTTTTTGGCGGTTCTCAGACCGCGAGGAATAGTGGTGGCACCTTATCTGGACGACATTCTGATTCAGGCGTCAACATATCATCTGACAAAATTTCACATGGATACAGTGTTGTCTTTTCTGAGAACTCACGGCTCGAAGGTGAACATAGAGAAGAGTTCACTTGTCCCACAGACAAGGGTTCCTTTCTTGGGAACTCTGATAGACTCGGTAGCCATGAAAATATTTCTGACAGAGGTCAGAAAATCAAAGATTCTAAATACTTGCCGAGCACTTCAGCCCATTCCTCGGCCATCAGTGGCTCAGTGTATGGAAGTAATTGGATTAATGGTAGCGGCAATGGACATCATTCCGTTTGCTCGCTTTCATCTCAGACCACTACAACTGTGCATGCTCGGACAGTGGAATGGGGATTATGCTGATTTATCTCCTCCGATAAATCTGGATCAAGAGACCAGAAACTCTCTTCTTTGGTGGTTGTCGCCGGATCATCTGTCCCAAGGGACTTGTTTCCGCAGACCCTTGTGGGTAATAGTGACAACAGATGCCAGCCTTCTGGGCTGGGGCGCAGTTTGGAACTCCCTGAAGGCTCAGGGTGTTTGGACTTAAATGGAGTCTCTTCTTCCAATCAATATTCTGGAATTGAGAGCAATATTCAATACGCTTCAGGCATGGCCTCAGTTGGCTTCAGCCAAATTCATCATATTCCAGTTGGACAACATCACGACTGTGGCATATGTCAATCATCAAGGGGGAACAAGGAGTTCCTTAGCGATGATAGAGGTATCCAAGATAATCAGTTGGGCGGAGGCCCACTCTTGTCATCTGTCAGCGATCTACATCCCAGGAGTAGAGAACTGGGAAGCAGATGTTCTAAGTCGACAGACTTTTCATCCGGGGGAGTGGGAACTTCACCCGGAGGTATTTGCCTCATTGATTCTCAGATGGGGCAGACCGGAATTGGATTTGATGGCATCCCGACAGAAGGCCAAGCTTCCAAGATACGGATCCCGGTCAAGGGATCCTTAGGCCGAACTGATAGATGCCTTGGCAGTGCCTTGGTTGTTCAGCCTACCTTATGTGTTTCCGCCGTTTCCTCTCCTCCCACGCGTGATTGCTCGAATCAAACAGGCGAGAGCTTCAGTGATCCTGATAGCGCCTGCGTGGCCACGCAGGACTTGGTATGCGGATCTAGTGGACATGTCCTCTCTCCCACCGTGGAAACTTCCATTGAGACAGGACCTTCTTATTCAAGGTCCTTTCCAACATCCAAATCTAATTTCTCTGCAGCTGACTGCGTGGAGATTGAACGCTTGATTTTATCTAAGCGAGGATTCTCTGATTCAGTTATCAATACTTTGATACAGGCTAGAAAGCCTGTCACTAGAAAAATCTATCATAAGATATGGCGTAAATATCTTTATTGGTGTGAATCCAAGGGTTACTCATGGAGTAAAGTTAGGATTCCTAGGATTCTGTCTTTTCTCCAAGAAGGATTGGAGAAAGGGTTATCAGCGAGTTCTTTAAAGGGACAAATTTCAGCTTTGTCAATTCTTTTTCACAAACGTTTGGCAAATGTACCAGATGTTCAGTCTTTTTGTCAGGCTCTATCTAGGATTAAGCCTGTATTTAGACCAATTACTCCTCCCTGGAATTTGTATTTAGTTCTTTGAGTTCTTCAAGGGGTTCCGTTTGAACCTATGCATTCCATAGATATTAAACTGTTATCTTGGAAAGTTTTGTTTTTTGGTTGCTATTTCTTCTGCTCGAAGAGTTTCTGAGCTTTCAGCATTACAGTGTGATTCGCCTTATCTCATATTTCATTCTGATAAGGTGGTTTTACGCACCAAACCTGGTTTTCTTCCTAAGGTTGTTTCGAATAAGAATATTAATCAGGAAATTGTTGTTCCTTCCTTGTGTCCTAATCCTTCTTCTAAGAAGGAGCGTATGTTACATAACTTGGATGTGATCCGTGCCTTAAAGTTTTACTTACAGGCAACTAAGGATTTCCGTCAATCATCTTCATTATTCATTGTTTATTCCGGAAAGCGTTGGGGTCAGATAGCTACGGCTACCTCTCTTTCTTTTTGGCTGAGAAGTATCATCTGCCTGGCATATGAGACTGCTGGACAGCAGCCTCCTGAAAGAATTACGGCTCATTCTGCTAGGGCTGTGGATTCCACATGGGCTTTTAAAAATGATGCATCTGTTGAACAGATTTGTAAGGCTGCGACTTGGTCGTCCCTTCACACTTTTTCCAAATTTTCCAAATTTGATACTTTTGCTTTTTCTGAGGCTATCTTTGGGAGAAAGGTTCTTCAAGCAGTGGTGCCTTCTGTTTAGGTTCCTGTCTTGTCCCTCCCTTTCATCCGTGTCCTATTGCTTTGGTATTGGTTTCCCACAAGTAAGGATGAAATCCGTGGACTCGTCATATCTTTGTAAAAGAAAACTAAATTTATGATTACCTGATAAATTACTTTATTTTACGGTATGACGAGTCCACGGTCCACCCTGTTCTTTTTAAGACAGTTTTTCTTTATATTTTTTTGTAAACTTCAGTCACCTCTGCACCTTTTAGCCTTTCCTTTTTCTCTTCCTATACCTACGGCCGAATGACTGAGGGTGGAGGGGAAGGGGAGGGGCTATATATACAGCTCTGCTGTGGTGCCCTTTGCCACTTCCTGTTAGCAGGAGGTTAATATCCCACAAGTAAGGATGAAATCTGTGGACTCGTCATATCGTAAAAGAAAGTAATTTATCAGGTAAGCATAAATTTAGTTTTTGTATGCTTCTTGTATACCTTTTTATTAGATGTTCTCTTTAAAAAATGTATGCTTTTTCCTTTGAAAAGCAGAGTTGGAGGTGTTGTCACCGCATGGGGGCGTGGCTTATAGCCATAGCCACATAGTTTATAGCCATTTTTGTCTATGTTGCAGTTACTAAATTAGATGTGTTGTGCAAGCTGTATACTTCTATGCTCTGCAATAAAATAGCGTTGTACCCTTCTATGCTTTGTCCTGCATCTCATGACACAAACCATTTAATTTCTAATTGACTTCTCTTATCAAATTTGTTTCATTCCCTTTATATCCTGTGTTGAAGAGATACATAGGTAGGCAGCTGTAGCATTATATGGCAGAGAATAGTGCTGCTATCTAGTGCTCTTGCAAATGGATAACATTCTTGCTAAATTGATGCCATATAGTGCTCTAGAAATGGGCCAACCCCTAAGCATAAGATGCTAAGAAAATTAAGACAAATTGATAATAGAAGTAAAATAGAAAATTGTTTCAAATTGTATGCTCTATCTAGATCATGAAAGAAAACATTCAAGTTTCATATCCCTTTAAAACTGGTGGAATATTTCGTTTTTTTGTATTTTGACATATTTAGAGCATCCACTGAAATAAATGAGATTAATTAGTTTAGAACAGTTGTAACTGTAGCAGTTGCACCTACGCTGTTTTTAGTGAGAATGACTGCCAATAAATTCAGCACAAACTTTATGTGTAGGGTTTTCTGGATTATACATTGTCTGTGAACATTTCACACTTACTGTGTTAATTTGTTAGTGGTAGGAAAATAAATGTTACTTTTTGAAACTCTTTATAGTCTTAACCCCTTGGTTGACTATTGCAGTCAGACCCAAATGGGTAACATTTAGTACTACTATGATATATAAAACATACACAGAACAAATTAACAACAGTATTAAACAAGGTTTAAATTTAAACAGGTGCTCTCTTAAATTGCAGCTCAATACTCTCTATACTCCCTTTAAAGAGTCTCACTGCTTCAAGGAGGCATCCGGTGATTGGCTTCATAGATCATGGGGCCTATTTGTCCCGTGTTTCTGGCGAGCCTTCAGTCTAAAGACCGCTGTTCCATAACCTGTCCACCTGCTCTGAGGCGGCGGACAGACATTGCCGGAAATCAACCTGATCCAATACGATCGGGCTGATTGACACCCCCTGACCGCGAATCTGCAGGTGGCGGACTGCTGGTGCAATGATAAATGCAGAGAGCGTATGCTGTTGGCATTTATCGATGTGCAGCAGACATGATCCGCAATATCGGATTATGTCCGCTCGCACGTTCTTAAATAGACCCCCATGCCTCTAGAATTTTGTTTTTAGTGTGTTTGAAAAGTTCAGTTCCTAAAATTTACAAATATATGTTTTAATACAATTAATTCATTGGGGACTGATCTCAAAAAAATATATTGCAGAACTATAAAAAGTTCAGAGAAGGGCCACAAAGCTAATAAGGGTAATGGAGAATTTAAGCTATGAAGAGAGGTTAGCCAAACTGGGTCTGTTTTCTCTAGAAAAAAGGCGCTTGAGAGGTGACATGATTACTTTATATAAATATATTCAAGGTCCATATACAGAGATGGTAGAAGCTCTGTTTATTCCAAGAAAATCGTTTGTGACAAGAGGTCATAATTTAAGGTTAAGAGCAATAAAATTGTGGAACTCGTTACCAAAGGAGGTAGTGAATGCCAATACCCTAGATACATTTAAAAAATGTTTGGATACATTTATGGCTAGAAACAAAATTCATGGATAAAAATGCTTGTATTAAATGGGTCACCTTTTAGTGGGATTAATTTAAGCTTAACTGGAGCTTTTTGTAAGTATATTAGATTTGTATTGGTTGAACTCGATGGACTTCTGTCTTTTTCAACATCATCTACTATGTTACTATGAAATGCATAATAGTTACTTAATTTCATCTCCACATCTCTTTAAAGGGGTAGTAAATCCAAATGTTTTCTTTCATGATTTAGATAGAGCATGCAATTTTAAGCAACTTTCTAATTTATTCCTATTATCAGGGTGCTGAACCTAAAGTGGGCCGGCTGCTAAGATTTACATTCCTGCTTTTTACATAAAGATAGCAAGAGAATGAAGAAAAATTAATAAAAGGAGTATGTTAAAATATTGCTTAAAATGGCAAGCTCTATCTGAATCATTAAAGTAAACAATTTGGTTTAGTGTCCCTTTAAGTCAATGTTAATGCATATGCATGTTAATGCAGTACTGGATATCACACTCAAATTCAATTCTTTATAGAATTAAAAAGAGCAGACTCAAAAAATGATAAATATTTTGCTATAGGAAACATATGGAAAATGGTGATCTGTCCTTGTCATGCTGAGATTAGAGAAATCGAATAAAGTGCTCTGTATAATGTATTCCCTATTCTGTATTAGCTAAAGAGGATTTATTTTGAATGTCTATTTTTGATCACAGAGGCACCCCTAGCAAAATCTCATGCTTTGTGCAGTTGTGTTAGACACTAAATGCTCAGTATGTCTACTTTTCTTTGCAAATTCTTTGCATTAAAGACCTTTCCTATTGAAGAACAATAAAATGCCCCAAATTTACATTTGTAAGTGGACATTGGAATACAGGTGACTTTAAAAAAAATAAAAAAAAAATTAACAAATATTTGACTGAATTTGCCAATAAAATACCATTTAAATAATTAGATAAATTCGCCTACATTTATAGTTTCTCCAACATAGGTGTGTCCGGTCCACGGCGTCATCCTTACTTGTGGGATATTCTCTTCCCCAACAGGAAATGGCAAAGAGCCCAGCAAAGCTGGTCACATGATCCCTCCTAGGCTCCGCCTACCCCAGTCATTCTCTTTGCCGTTGCACAGGCAACATCTCCACGGAGATGGCTAAGAGTTTTTTGGTGTTTAAATGTAGTTTTTATCCTTCAATCAAGTGTTTGTTATTTTAAAATAGTGCTGGTATGTACTATTTACTCTGAAACAGAAAAGAGATGAAGATTTCTGTTTGTAAGAGGAAGATGATTTTAGCAAACGTTACTAAAATCGATTGCTGTTTCCACACAGGACTGTTGAGATGAAGTAACTTCAGTTGGGGGAAACAGTTTGCAGACTTTTCTGCTTGAGGTATGACTGGCCACATTTCTAACAAAACTTTGTAATGCTGGAAGGCTGTCATTTTCCCTATGGGGACCGGTAAGCCATTTTCTTAGTTTAAGTAAAAGAATAAAGGGCTTCATAAGGGCTTATAAAACTGGTAGACATTTTTCTGGGCTAAAACGATTACTTTTCTAAACATATTTGGCAGATTATAACTCTTATAGTTATTATAATCTTGGGGATTGTTTTAAAAAAACGGCAGGCACTGTATTGGACACCTTTTTCAGATGGGGGCCTTTTCTAGTCATAGGCAGAGCCTCATTTTCGCGCCACTAATGCGCAGTTGTTTTTGGAGAGCAAGGCATGCAGATGCATGTGTGAGGAGCTAGAACCACTGAAAAAGCTTATAGAAGGCGTCATTTGGTATCGTATTCCCCTCTGGGCTTGGTTGGGTCTCAGCAAAGCAGATACCTGGGACTGTATAGGGGTTAAATGTAAAAACGGCTCCGGTTCCGTTATTTTAAGGGTTAAAGCTTTCAAATTTGGTGTGCAATTCTGTAATAGTCTGTAATAGTAGCAATTTGAACAAGCATTTAATTTTGTTTTTTAACTAAGAACCAACAATTGCCTCAAAAGTAGAATTGTAACATAAAAGAAGCTTGATGAATTCGTTGTCAGTGCTTCATATAATGTATTACTATTTGTCCAATAAGTGACAGTTTATTAACTTCATAAACTGTATTTCTTTCAGGGCAATTGATAATGCAAACAGTTCAAATTAAGCAGTAACGTAAAATATAGTATTCCTTGATTAGGCAGGTAAAGTTCATCAAATTAAGTAAGGATAACGATTAATAATGAAATAATTAGGTCTGACCTGAGAACGCAGGAATTGTTACTTGTCCGTTTGCTATGAACAGCAGCGTGGTACTCACAGGGAGAGCGGTTGTGGCTGCAGCTGATGACGTCACCGCTACTTGCTGTGCTGTGTCTGAAGCTGCTTGAATCCTGTTACCTTGTAAATGCTTCAGGGTTTGATGTCGAGTTAGTTTGATTTCCTTATAGTAGGTAATATCTTCCAGTATTGAATTGAGTAGTAGAGCTGCTAGATGTAGGAATGAAAAATAAGAGATGTTAACAGTAACTCTTCAAATAAGAAATTGTGAGGCTGTTGGAGAGTGAGGAAAAACTCTGTGTAACGCTTGTGCTGTGAATCCTTTCTCAATTAACCAGCAATGAGTGCTGGGGGGAAGTGCTTGATATAGGAGGCTCTTAAAGGGACAGATCATTAGCAAGCAGTAACCCTGACAGAGCCCCCCACAAAAAGAACCACAGCGAGGTTCAAGGCCTGGGACGATCAGGGTTACGTCTATGGAAGAGAGAAATCAGACGTGGAGCAGATATGTTCGAGGCAGGCTCCCAGGAATCATCTTCATGGCCAAAACCTTTCCAATGAACCAAATAGAAAAGATTCCCACGACGGAGTCTAGAATCCAGAATGCTATGAACCTCATACTGGCAATCAAGGGTAGCAGAAGGTATTGGGTCTTCTGATGTAATATTTGATATGGGTAGGTTGCAAGGTTTAATAAGAGACACATGGAAAGTCGGATGTATCTTAAAAGTTGATGGTAGTTGGAGTGTAACTGTTGTTGGACCATTTACCCTGACGATAGGGTAAGGACCCAAAAAGAGTTTACCTAGTTTCCTACAAGGATAAGGTATCTTGAGGTTCTTAGTGGAGAGCCATACTTGTTGTCCTACGGAATATTGAGGACTAGGTCTGTGGCGAAGATCGTAGTACCTGCGTTGTGATGCCTGTGCCTGAAGAATATGTTCACGAATTGAAGAAAAGTTGGCAGAAATGTCATTAACCAGATCATTCACCTGAGAACATGGGGTGTCAATCTTCGGAAGTAGTGTGAAATTTGGATGTAAACCATAATTTACAAAAAATGGTGATGTGCCAGTTGTGGAACTCTTATTATTATTATAGGCAAATTCTGCTAGGGGCAAGTAGGTGGCCCATGAATCTTGTTGGTGAGAGCAGAAGCAACGTAGGTATTGTTCTAGCCACTGGTTCACCCTCTCCGTCTGCCCATTCGTTTGAGGATGGTAAGCAGTGGTGAGTTTTTGTTCTATATGCAGAGCAGCACACAAATTTCTCCAGAACTTAGATGTGAATTGGGTTCCACGGTCACTAAGGATGGTTTTAGGTATTCCATGCAGTCTTACAATGTTTTGAATGAACAATTCACTGGTGATCTTGGAAGTGGGTAGGGAGGTAACCGGTATGAAATGTGCCATCTTTGAGAATAGATCGGTGACAACCATTATAGTGGTGTATTTGTTAGAGACAGGTAAGTCCACGATAAAGTCCAGGGATACCGCCTCCCAGGGTACTTGTGGTACAGGTAAAGGCTGTAAAAGACCCACAGGGAGTTGTTTAGAAGGTTTGGAGGTTGCACATATAACGCATTTAGAAATATATTCTTTGAGATCGAGGTTAAGAATAGGCCACCAAAAAGATCTCTTAAGTAAATCCAAAGTTTTATCCCTTCCCATGTGTCCAGCAAGGGGGGACTCATGAACTGTTTTCAAGATTGAAGATCTAAGATTTGGAGGTATGTATAGCTTCCCGTCCTTATAGAGTAAGCCATCAGAATTGTAGGTAAGATCCGTATGAGGTACTGATGGATCAATAGCAGTAGCATCTTTTATCACTGTAGTTAGACTTGTTATAACACCAATGATAGAGTCATTAGGGACAACAGTAGTAGGAATGCATGGTATTACAGGTTTAGGACCTTGTCTAGAGAGGGCGTCAGCCTTGCCATTTTTTGTACCAGGCCTGTAGGTAATGATGTAATGGAAACGAGAGAAGTAAAGACTCCAGCGTAATTGTCTGGAGGATAGGGTTCGATTAGACTGAAGATATTGCAGATTTTTGTGGTCAGTATATATGACAGTTGGTTGTGTTGCGCCCTCAAACAAGTGCCTCCAGTGATCGAAGGAACACTTTATTGCAAGTAATTCTTTCTCGCCAACTGGATAATTTAACTCTGCTGGTTGCATCAATCTAGAGAAGAATGCGACCGGATGTAAGGGGTCTTTGAATGATTTCCTTTGAGAGAGGATTGCCCCTATTGCGAACTCAGAAGCGTCAACTTCCAGGATGAATTGCTTTTCTAAATCCGGGTATTGGAGAATGGGTGCTGTAGTGAATTTATTTTTTAAAAGGTCAAATACCTGTTGAGTATGGCTTGTCCACCTGAAAGGATGATTCAATTTGGTGAGTTCAGTAAGAGGTTTGGTAATAGCAGCAAATCCAGGAATGAATTTCCTATAATAATTTGAGAAGCCAAGGAAACGTTGAACATCTTTCTTACATTGAGGAGTTGGCCAATTATGAATGGCCTGAACCTTGTCATCTTGCATCTTGATTCCTTCAGGGGAGATGTTATAACCCAGAAAAGAGATATTATTTGATTCAAATATACATTTTTCTAGTTTAGCGTATAGGTTATTTTTTCGTAACCTAGTGAGAACCTCTCTAACATGCATTCTATGTTGATCTAAATTTTGTGAGTAAACTAGAATATCGTCCAAATAGACAACAACATATACATCCAAAATATCTCTGAAAAGATCATTGATTAAGCATTGGAATGTTGCTGGGGCATTGCACAGACCAAATGGCATCACTGTATATTCGAATAGCCCATATCTAGTCCGAAAAGCAGTGAGCCATTCGTCGCCAGCTCTCATTCGTATAAGATTATAGGCACCTCGAAGATCCAATTTCGTGAAAATTGAGGCCCCCCTTAATCTTTCAATTAATTCAGGGATCAAAGGTAGGGGGTACCTGTTTTTTCTGGTACGCCTGTTCAATTCCCTGTAATCGATAATTGGTCTTAACGTGCCATCTTTATTGGTAACAAAAAATATGCCTGCACCTGCAGGAGAGGTATTAGGTCTTATAAAACCTTTTCGGAGGTTCTCATCGATATAATTTTTAAGGTGTTCTAGCTCTGGTTTTGAAAGGGGGTAGATATGTCCATAGGGAATTGAAACTCCTGGGAGTAAATCAATAGGACAATCGTAATCCCTATGAGGGGGCAAACATTCAGCTTCTTTTTTATTAAAAACATCTGAGAAGTCTGCATATTGTTTGGGTAAAATATTATCCTCAACCTGTAGCATAATTAAATCTGATGATGTCTCACTATTTTGAGTGAGATGAGAGAAAGATAAACTGAGGTCATTCCAGTTTATAGTTGGTTTGTGTTTACAAAACCAATTTATACCAAGGATTACATTAAACATTGGTGAAGATATGACATCGAAAGTGAGTGTTTCTGTGATGTGTGTGCAAGATATTACCTGTAATGGTGTAGTTTGGTGTGTGACAGGACCTGATTTTAAAAAAGAGCCATCAATGACCTTCACAGAGACTGGAGTTTTCTTAGAGACCAGAGGTATTTTATTCTGTTTCACAAAAGAAAAATCAACAAAATTTCTACATGAGCCGGTGTCCAGGATAGCTTCAGTTGTTATCCTGATTTGATCCCACTGTAAAATAATAGGGATAGTTAAATATGATGGTTTAATGGTTTTCATCAACAGGGATTCAGAGATGTTAGGCAACCTACCCTTCTTATTCTTAGCCAGAACTGGGCAGTCCTTTACTTCATGTGTAGGGCAGGCACAATACATGCACAAACTATGCAACTTCCTCCTAGTCTTTTCCTGAGAGGAGAGGGGACCCTTCATAAAGCCTATGTCCATAGGTTGCGGTGATTCCTTAGTTTGATAAACAGGAGTGGAGAGAAAGCTTTTTGTACCGCTAGCCTTTTCAGAGCGGCGTTCCCTAAGCCGTCTATCTATGTTAATAGTGAGAGAAAAGAAATATTCCAATGAATCTGGAATACCTGTGCGTGAGAGTTCATCCTTTATATCCTCAGACAACCCTAAACGATATTGAGTTTTAAGGGAGACCTCATTCCATCCCGAATCGCGGGCAGAAATTCTGTAATAGTCTGTAATAGTAGCAATTTGAACAAGCATTTAATTTTGTTTTGTAACTAAGAACCAACAATTGCCTCAAAAGTATAATTGTAACATAAAAGAAGCTTGATGAATTCGTTGTCAGTGCTTCATATAATGTATTACTATTTGCCCAATAAGTGACAGTTTATTAACTTCATAAACTGTATTTCTTTCAGGGCAATTGATAATGCAAACAGTTCAAATTAAGCAGTAACGTAAAATATAGTATTCCTTGATTAGGCAGGTAAAGTTCATCAAATTAAGTAAGGATAACGATTAATAATGAAATAATTAGGTCTGACCTGAGAACGCAGGAATTGTTACTTGTCCGTTTGCTATGAACAGCATCGTGGTACTCACAGGGAGAGCGGTTGTGGCTGCAGCTGATGACGTCACCGCTACTTGCTGTGCTGTGTCTGAAGCTGCTTGAATCCTGTTACCTTGTAAATGCTTCAGGGTTTGATGTCGAGTTAGTTTGATTTCCTTATAGTAGGTAATATCTTCCAGTATTGAATTGAGTAGTAGAGCTGCTAGATGTAGGAATGAAAAATAAGAGATGTTAACAGTAACTCTTCAAATAAGAAATTGTGAGGCTGTTGGAGAGTGAGGAAAAACTCTCAGTGTAACGCTTGTGCTGTGAATCCTTTCTCAATTAACCAGCAATGAGTGCTGGGGGGAAGTGCTTGATATAGGAGGCTCTTAAAGGGACAGATCATTAGCAAGCAGTAACCCTGACAAATACTTTTAAGGCTTTATGACACTGTGGTGAAAATTTGGTGAATTTTGAACAATTGCTTCATACTTTTTCACATATTCAGTAATAAAGTGTGTTCAGTTTAAAATTTAAAGTGACAGTAACGGTTTTATTTTAAAACGTTTTTTGTGCTTTGTTGACAAGTTTAAGCCTGTTTAACATGTCTGTACCATCAGATAAGCTATGTTCTATATGTATGAAAGCCAAGGTTTCTCCCCATTTAAATATATGTGATGATTGTGACATAGTGTCCAAAAAAAGTAGGGACAATGATGCCACAGATAATGATATTGCCCAAGATGATTCCTCAAATGAGGGGAGTAAGCATGGTACTGCATCATCCCCTTCTGTGTCTACACCAGTTTTGCCCACACAAGAGGCCCCTAGTACATCTAGTGCGCCCATACTTATTACCATGCAACAATTAACGGCTGTAATGGATAATTCTATTGCTAAAATTTTATCCAAAATGCCTACTTATCAGAGAAAGCGCGATTGCTCTGTTTTAAACACTCAAGAGCAAGAGGACGCTGATGATAACTGTTCTGACATACCCTCACACCAATCTGAAGGGGCCAGGAGGGAGGTTTTGTCTGAGGGAGAAATTTCAGATTCAGAAAAAATTTCTCAACAAGCTGAACCTGATGTTGTAACATTTAAATTTAAACTAGAACATCTCCCCGCACTGCTTAAGGAGGTATTATCTACTCTGGATGATTGTGACAATCTGGTCATTCCAGAGAAATTATGTAAGATGGACAAGTTCCTAGAGGTTCCGGTGCCCCCCGATGCTTTTCCTATACCCAAGCGGGTGGCGGACATAGTAAATAAGGAGTGGGAAAGGCCCGGCATAACTTTTGTTCCTCCCCCTATATTTAAGAAATTATTTCCTATAGTCGACCCCAGAAAGGACTTATGGCAGACAGCCCCAAGGTCGAGGGGGCGGTTTCAACTCTAAACAAACGCACTACTATTCCTATAGAAGATAGTTGTGCTTTCAAAGATCCTATGGATAAAAAATTAGAGGGTTTGCTTAAAAAGATGTTTGTTCAGCAAGGTTACCTTCTACAACCAATTTCATGCATTGTTCCTGTCACTACAGCAGCGTGTTTCTGGTTCGAAGAACTAGAAAAGTCGCTCAATAAAGAATCTTCGTATGAGGAGGTTATGGACAGAGTTCAAGCACTAAAATTGGCTAACTCTTTTATTTTAGATGCCGCTTTGCAATTAGCTAGATTAGCGGCGAAAAATTCAGGGTTTGCTATTGTGGCGCGCAGAGCGCTTTGGCTAAAGTCTTGGTCAGCAGATGTGTCTTCCAAGACAAAATTGCTTAACATCCCTTTCAAGGGTAAAACACTGTTTGGTCCTGATTTGAAAGAGATTATTTCAGACATCACTGGGGGAAAGGGCCACGCCCTTCCTCAGGATAGGTCCTTTAAGGCTAAAAATAAGCCTAATTTTCGTCCCTTTCGCAGAAACGGACCAGCCTCTAATTCTACATCCTCTAAGCAAGAGGGTAATACTTCTCAACCCAAACCAGCCTGGAGACCGATGCAAGGCTGGAACAAGGGTAAGCAGGCCAAGAAGCCTGCCACAGCTACCAAAACAGCATGAAGGGATGGCCCCCGATCCGGGACCGGATCTGGTGGGGGGCAGACTTTCTCTCTTTGCTCAGGCTTGGGCAAGAGATGTTCAGGATCCTTGGGCACTAGAAATAGTTTCTCAGGGTTATCTCCTGGAATTCAAGGAACTACCCCCAAGGGGAAGGTTCCACAGGTCTCAATTATCTTCAAACCAAATAAAAAGACAGGCATTCTTACATTGTGTAGAAGACCTGTTAAAGATGGGAGTAATTCATCCAGTTCCAATAGGAGAACAAGGGATGGGGTTTTACTCCAACCTGTTTATAGTTCCCAAAAAAGAGGGAACATTCAGACCAATTTTAGATCTCAAGATCCTAAACAAATTTCTCAGGGATTCATCGTTCAAAATGGAAACCATTCGAACGATCCTTCCTACCATCCAGGAAGGTCAATTTATGACCACGGTGGATTTAAAGGATGCGTACCTACTTATTCCTATCCACAAGGAACATCATCAGTTCCTAAGGTTCGCATTTCTGGACAAGCATTACCAGTTTGTGGCACTTCCATTCGGATTAGCCACTGCTCCGAGAATTTTCACAAAGGTACTAGGGTCCCTTCTAGCAGTTCTAAGACCAAGGGGCATTGCAGTAGTACCTTACTTGGACGACATCCTGATTCAAGCGTCGTCTCTGTCAAAAGCAAAGGCTCATACGGACATCGTTCTAGCCTTTCTCAGATCTCACGGAGGGAAAGTGAACATAGAAAAAAGTTCTCTGTCCCCGTCGACAAGAGTTCCCTTCTTGGGAACAATAATAGATTCCTTAGAAATGAGGATTTTTCTGACAGAGGTCAGAAAATCAAAACTTCTAAGCTCTTGTCAAGTTCTTCATTCTGTTCTTCATCCTTCCATAGCGCAGTGCATGGAAGTAATAGGATTGATGGTTGCAGCAGTGGACATAGTTCCTTTTGCACGAATTCATCTAAGACCATTACAACTGTGCATGCTCAGACAGTGGAATGGGGATTATACAGACTTGTCTCCGACGATTCAAGTAGATCAAAGGACCAGAGATTCACTCCGTTGGTGGCTGATCCTGGACAACCTGTCCCAGGGAATGAGCTTACGCAGACCAGAGTGGGTCATTGTCACGACCGACGCCAGTCTGGTGGGCTGGGGCGCGGTCTGGGAACCCCTGAAAGCTCAGGGTCTTTGGTCTCGGGAAGAATCTCTTCTCCCGATAAACATTCTGGAACTGAGAGCGATATTCAATGCTCTCAAAGCTTGGCCTCATCTAGCAAAGGCCAAATTCATAAGGTTTCAATCAGACAACATGACGACTGTTGCATATATCAACCATCAGGGGGGAACAAGGAGTTCCCTGGCGATGGAGGAAGTGACCAAGATAATTCAATGGGCGGAGGATCACTCCTGCCACTTGTCTGCAATCCACATCCCAGGAGTGGAAAATTGGGAAGCGGATTTTCTGAGTCGTCAGACCTTCCATCCGGGGGAGTGGGAACTCCATCCGGAAATCTTTGCCCAAATAACTCAATTATGGGGCATTCCAGACATGGATCTGATGGCCTCTCGTCAGAACTTCAAGGTTCCTTGTTACGGGTCCAGATCCAGGGATCCCAAGGCGACTCTAGTGGATGCACTAGTAGCACCTTGGACCTTCAACCTAGCTTATGTATTCCCACCGTTTCCTCTCATTCCCAGGCTGGTAGCCAGGATCAATCAGGAGAGGGCTTCGGTGATCTTGATAGCTCCTGCGTGGCCACGCAGGACTTGGTATGCAGACCTGGTGAATATGTCATCGGCTCCACCATGGAAGCTACCTTTGAGACAGGACCTTCTTGTTCAAGGTCCATTCGAACATCCGAATCTGGTTTCCCTCCAACTGACTGCTTGGAGATTGAACGCTTGATTTTATCAAAGCGTGGGTTTTCAGATTCCGTGATAGATACTCTTATTCAGGCTAGAAAGCCTGTAACTAGAAAGATTTACCATAAAATATGGAAAAAATATATCTGTTGGTGTGAATCTAAAGGATTCCCATGGAACAAGATAAAAATTCCTAAGATTCTATCCTTTCTACAAGAAGGTTTGGAGAAAGGATTATCTGCAAGTTCTCTGAAGGGACAGATCTCTGCTTTATCTGTTTTACTTCACAAAAGGCTGGCAGCTGTGCCAGACGTTCAAGCGTTTGTTCAGGCTCTGGTTAGAATCAAGCCTGTTTACAGACCTTTGACTCCTCCCTGGAGTCTTAATCTAGTTCTTTCAGTTCTTCAAGGGGTTCCGTTTGAACCCTTACATTCCGTAGATATTAAGTTATTATCTTGGAAAGTTTTGTTTTTGGTTGCAATTTCTTCTGCTAGAAGAGTTTCTGAGTTATCTGCTCTGCAGTGTTCTCCGCCCTATCTGGTGTTCCATGCAGATAAGGTGGTTTTGCGTACTAAGCCTGGTTTTCTTCCGAAAGTTGTTTCCAACAAAAATATTAACCAGGAGATAGTTGTACTTTCTTTGTGTCCGAATCCAGTTTCAAAGAAGGAACGTTTGTTACATAATTTGGACGTAGTCCGTGCTCTAAAATTCTATTTAGAGGCTACTAAAGATTTCAGACAAACATCTTCTTTGTTTGTTGTTTATTCTGGTAAAAGGAGAGGTCAAAAAAGCAACTTCTACCTCTCTTTCTTTTTGGCTTAAAAGCATTATCCGATTGGCTTATGAGACTGCCGGACGGCAGCCTCCTGAAAGAATCACAGCTCACTCCACTAGGGCTGTGGCTTCCACATGGGCCTTCAAGAACGAGGCTTCTGTTGACCAGATATGTAAGGCAGCGACTTGGTCTTCACTGCACACTTTTGCCAAATTTTACAAATTTGATACTTTTGCTTCTTCAGAGGCTATTTTTGGGAGAAAGGTTTTGCAAGCCGTGGTGCCTTCCATTTAGGTGACCTGATTTGCTCCCTCCCTTCATCCGTGTCCTAAAGCTTTGGTATTGGTTCCCACAAGTAAGGATGATGCCGTGGACCGGACACACCTATGTTGGAGAAAACAGAATTTATGCTTACCTGATAAATTACTTTCTCCAACGGTGTGTCCGGTCCACGGCCCGCCCTGGTTTTTTTAATCAGGTCTGATGAATTATTTTCTCTAACTACAGTCACCACGGTATCATATGGTTTCTCCTATGCATATTTCCTCCTGTACGTCGGTCGAATGACTGGGGTAGGCGGAGCCTAGGAGGGATCATGTGACCAGCTTTGCTGGGCTCTTTGCCATTTCCTGTTGGGGAAGAGAATATCCCACAAGTAAGGATGACGCCGTGGACCGGACACACCGTTGGAGAAAGTAATTTATCAGGTAAGCATAAATTCTGTTTTTGCGGCCAAAGGGGTGCGTTAGCTACGCGTCTTTTTTCTCTAGCTCTGCTACTAAACGCTGGTATTTAGAGTTCTCTGAAGGGCTGCATTAGGCTCCAAAAAGGGAGCGTAAAGGCATATTTACCGCCACTTCAACTCTCAATACCAGTGTTGCTTACGGTAGCGGCTAGCTGGAAAAACGTGCTTGTGCACGATTCCCCCATAGGAAACAATGGGGCAGTTTGGGCTGAAAAAAAACCTAACACCTGCAAAAAAGCAGCGTTCAGCTCCTAACGCAGCCCCATTGTTTCCTATGGGGAAACACTTTCTAAGTCTGCACCTAACACCCTAACATGAACCCCGAGTCTAAACACCCCTAACCTTATACTTATTAACCCCTAATCTGCCGCCCCCGCTATCGCTGACACCTGCATTACACAATTAACCCCTAATCTGCTGCTCCGGACACCGCCACCTACATTATCCCTATGTACCCCTAATCTGCTGCCCCTAACATCGCCGACACCTACATAATATTTATTAACCCCTAATCTGTCCGCCCCCAACGTCGCCGCTACCGAACTACACTTATTAACCCCTAATCTGCCGACCGGACCTCGCTGCCACTATAATAAATGTATTAACCCCTAAACTGCCATACTCCCGCCTCGCAAACCCTATAATTAATAGTATTAACCCCTAATCTACCCTCCCCAACTTCAAGTATTAACCCCTAATCTGCCGACCAGACCTCGCCGCTACCCTAATAAATATATTAACCCCTAAAGCTAAGTTTAGCCCTAACACCCCCCTAAATTAAATATAATTTTAATCTAACAAAATAAATTAAATCTTATTAACTTAAGTACTCCTATTTAAAACTAAATACTTACCTGTAAAATAAACCCTAATATAGTTACAATATAACGAATAATTATATTGTAGCTATTTTAGGATTTATATTTATTTTACAGGCAACTTTGTATTTATTTTAACTAGGTGCAATAGCTATTAAATAGTTATTTACTATTTAATAGCTACCTAGTTAAAATAATTACAAAATTACCTGTAAAATAAATCCTAACCTAAGTTACAATTAAACCTAAAACTACACTATCAATAAATTAATTAAATAAATTACCTACAATTACATACAATTAACCCCTTAATGACAACTGACGTACCAGGTACGTCATGCAAAAACTAACAGTTAATGACAATGGACGTACCTGGTACGTCAGTTGTCTAACAGAGTGCTGGAAGCGATCAAAAATGCTTCCACGATCACAAATGCTTCCAGCAGCTCTGAGGGTATTGCAGTGATGCCTCAATATGGAGGCATCCTGCAATACTCCTTTACAAGCCTCCGATGCAGAGAGAGACACTCTGTGGCCCTCTCTGCACCGGTAGTGATGGTGCCGTTGTCCGGATGGGAGGGAGCGTGCGCGTGGACATAGTGTGCGTGTGCGTGCACGGGGGCGTGTGCACGGGGTGCGCGTGCATTAGCCACACTGACACCAATGAGGGCAGAAAGCCAGAGAAAGGTAAAAAAAAAATTTCAAATATAAATGGATCTGGGAGGGGGAGGGGGGTGGGGGTATTGGGGAGGGGCTGCTACACTTCAGAAAGAGTTAATTAAAAAATAAAATAAAAATACTTTGTTTTTTGGGGCCAAAGTGGGTACTGGCAGACAGCTGCCAGTACCCAAGATGGCGGTAATTAGGTAGGGGAGAGGGTTAGCGAGCTGGAGGGGGCTATCAGGGAGGTTGGGGCTAAGGCAGGGGTCCATCCCAGCTAAAAGATTTTATTATTTTTATTTAAAAAAAAAAATAACTCTTATTTAGTACTGGCAGACTTTCTGCCAGTACTTAAGATGGTGGTAACAATTGTGGGGTGGGGGAGGGAAGAGAGCTGTTTGGGAGGGATCAGGGGGTGGGATGTGTCAGGTGGGAGGCTGATCTCTAAAATTAACCCTGCAAGCTCCCTACAAGCTACCTAATTTAATCCCTTCACTGCTGGGCATAATTCACGTGTGGTGCGCAGCAGCATTTAGCGGCCTTCTAATTACTAAAAAGCAATGCCAAAGTCTGCTATTTCTGAACAAAGGGGATCCCAGAGAAGCTTTTACAACAATTTCTGCCATAATAGCACAAGCTGTTTGTAAATTATTAAACCTAAAATTGTGAAAAATTTAAAGTTTTTTTTTTTTATTTGCTCGCATTTGGCGGTGAAATGGTGGCATAAAATATACCAAAATGGGCCTAGATCAATACTTGGGGTTGTCTACTACACTACAGTAAAGCTAAAATTAACCCTACAAGCTCCCTACAAGCTCCCTAATTAACCCCTTCACTCCTGGGCATAAAACACGTCTGGTGCGCAACGACATTTAGCGGCCTTCTAATTACCAAAAAGCAACCCCAAAGCCATATAAGTCTGTTATTTCTGAAAAAAGGGGATCCCAGAGAAGCATTTACAACCATTTGTGCCATAATTGCAGAAGCTGTTTGTAAATAATTTCAGTGGGAAACCTAAAGTTTGTGACAAATTTTGTGAAAAAGTTAACTTTTTTTTATCGCATTTGGCGGTGAAATGGTGGCATGAAATATACCAAAATGGGCCTAGATCAATACTTTGGGTTGTCTTCTAAAAAAATATATATATATATATATATATATATATATATATATATATATATGAAACAAAAAAAGCGTGTATGTCAAAGGGTTAAAAAACCTCTCTTTCAAAACACAGAACTGCGCTCTAAATAAACCTATTTTTTTAAAATACAATATAAATATCTGGATGATGCCAAAATCAAAACATTCAAATAATCAAATAATATTGATTCATTGAAAATATATAACAGAATGAAATATATAATGATAAGATAATAAATCACAATAAAAAGGATAAGTTGGTTGGATCCCACGTAATAGTGCAGATCAATTGTAGGTGTCGGCTGCTGTATCTTATTAATCCTCCGGAATCTCACGGAGTAAGGTAGAAATCTAAAAAAATGAGAAAGAAAGCGCACAAAGGCACCTACATAGTGCAAATCAATTTAATTTAAACAATAATACAGGGGTATATTAAAACTGCTCCCCGTAGGGTATCTACTCACAAGAGTCAACCTCAAACTTGTGAGGTATGTTTGAGCATGTAGTTTGAAAGTTCCGCTCAGAACCGCTTGCTATGAAAGTGCTTAATCAAAGAAGTCAGGACAAATCCAACCTGAATGCCGGGTGTCGCTGTCTGTAACTCGAGATCTGGACAAGTATTTCTCCCGGCCTCTTATTCCACTCACATCCCTTTTTGGTAGGAGTTTTTTTGGGATACAATCTTTCTTGAGCAAAATGGTCCGTGCAGATACAAACACAGCTGATCGCTGTCCAGAAGTCGCTGAATGAGATTTCCCCTTTAAGCAAACTGCAGCTGCTGTGAGTGCGATGAGTGCAGCACAGAGATCCGGTCCCAATGAGCTTGGTGAGCAGTGTGAACCCTGTGGTCCCTGTGTTTCCTGTTTGTCAAGGGATATTCAGGTATTCCTGACAGATATCAGGGTTCCAATGTAACTAGAGCTAATTTTGAAAAAAAGTGGTTTGGAAATAACAAAGTGCTACTTGTATTTAATTGCCCCATAAATTGCAAAAAAAGCAAAGAATGTGTAAACATTGGGTATTTCTAAACTCAGGACAAAATTTAGAAACTATTTAGCATGGGTGTTTTTTGGTGATTGTAGATGTGTAACAGATTTTGGGGGTCAAAGTTAGAAAAAGTGTGTTTTTTTTCCATTTTTTTCCTCATATTTTATCTTTTTTTTTATAAGATATGATGAAAATAATGGTATCTTAAGAAAGTCCATTTAATGGCGAGAAAAACGGTATATAATATGTGTGGGTACAGTAAATGAGTACGAGGAAAATTACAGCTAAACACAAACACTGCAGAAATGTAAAAATAGCCATTTTCATTAAGGGTAAGAAAATTGAAAAATGGTCCGGTCATTAAGGGGTTAAATAAACTAAACTAAATTACAAAAAAACCCCCACTAAATTACAAAAAATAAAAAAAATATTAGAAGAATATTAGGCTAATTACACCTACTCTAAGCCCCCAAATAAAAAAAAACCCCCCCCAAAATAATAAAGGTCCCTACCCTATTCTAAATTAAAAAGTAACCAGCTCTTTTACCAGCCCTTAAAAGGGCTTTTTGCGGGGCATGCCCCAAAGTAATCGGCTTTTTTGCCTTTAAAAAAAATACAACCCCCCCAACATTAAAACTCACCACCCACATACCCCTACTCTAACCCGAACCCCCCTTAAATAAACCTAACACTACCCCCCTGAAGATCACCCTACCTTTAGCCGTGTTCACCCAGCCGGGCACCGATAGACCAAAAGAGGACATCCGGAGCTGCAGAAGTCTTCATCCTATCCGGGCATAAGAGGACATCCGGACCGGCAGACATCTTCATCCAAGCGGAATCTTCTATCTTCATCCATCCGACGAGGAGCGGCTCCACCTTCAAGACCTCCGGCGTGGAACATCCTTCTTCCCCGATGACTAGACGACGAATGGCGGTTCCTTTAATTGACTTCATCCAAGATGGCGAATTAAGGTAGGAAAAATCTGATTGGCTGATTGAATCAGCAAATCAGATTCAAGTTCAATCCGAATGGCTGATCCAATCAGCCAATCAGATTGAGCTTGCATTCTATTAGCTGATCGGAACAGCCAATAGAATGCGAGCTCAATCTGATTGGCTGATTCAATCAGCCAATCAGATTTTTCCTACCTTAATTCCGATTGGCTGATAGAATCCTATCAGCCAATCGGAATTTGAGGGACGCCACCTTGGATGACATCATTTAAAGGAACCGTCATTCGTCGTCTAGTCGTCGGGGAAGAAGGATGTTCCGTGCCGGAGGTCTTGAAGATGGAGCCGCTCCTCACCAGATGAATGAAGATAGAAGATGCTGCTTGGATGAAGATGTCTGCTGGACCGGATGTCCTCTTCTGCCCGGATAGGATGAAGACTTCTGCCTCTCCGGATGTCCTCTTTTGGTCCATCGGTGCCCGGCTGGGTGAACACGGCGTAAGGTAGGGTGATCTTCAGGGGGGTAGTGTTAGGTTTATTTAAGGGGGGTTTGGGTTAGAGTAGGGGTAAGTGGGTGGTGGGTTTTAATGGTGGGGGGGGGTTGTATTTTTTTTTACAGGCAAAAGAGCTGATTACTTTGGGGCATGCCCGACAAAAAGCCCTTTTAAGGGCTGGTAAAAGAGCTGGTTACTTTTTAATTTAGAATAGGGTAGGGACCTTTATTATTTTGGGAGGCTTTTTTATTTTATTAGTGGGCTTAGAGTAGGTGTAATTAGCCTAATATTCTTGTAATCTTATTTTATTTTTTGTAATTTAGTGGGGTTTTTGTTTTGTAATTTAGTTTAGTTTATTTAATTGTAGGTAATTTATTTAATTAATTTATTGATAGTGTAGTGTTAGGTTTAATTGTAACTTAGGTTAGGATTTATTTTACAGGTAATTTTGTAATTATTTTAACTAGGTAGCTATTAAATAGTAAATAACTATTTAATAACTATTGTACCTAGTTAAAATAAATACAAAGTTGCCTGTAAAATAAATATAAATCCTAAAATAGCTACAATATAATTATTCGTTATATTGTAGCTTTATTAGGGTTTATTTTACAGGTAAGTATTTAATTTTAAATAGGAATACTTTAGTTAATAAGATTATAGTTATAGTTAGTTAATAAGATTATAGTTATATTTAATTTAGGGGGGGTGTTAGGGTTAGACTTAGCTTTAGGGGTTAATACATTTATTATAGTAGCGGCGAGGTCCGGTCGGCAGATTAGGGGTGAATACTTGAAGTTAGGTGGCGGCGATGTTAGGGAGGGCAGATTAGGGGTTAATACAATTTATTATAGTGTTTGTGAGGCGGGAGTGCAGCTGTTTAGGGGTTAATACATTTATTAGAGTAGCGGCGAGGTACGGTCGGCAGATTAGGGGTTAATAAGTGTAGTTAGGTAGCGCCGACGTTGGGGGGGGCAGATTAGGGGTTAATAAATATTATGTAGCTGTCGGCGATGTTAGGGGCAGCAGATTAGGGGTTCATAGGGATAATGTAGGTGGCGGCGGTGTGCGGTCGGCAGATTAGGGGTTTAAAAATTTTATTATAGTGGCAGCGATGTGGGGGGACCTCGGTTTAGGGGTACATAGGTAGTTTATGGATGTTAGTGTACTTTAGAGCACAGTAGTTAAGAGCTTTATTAACCGGTGTTCGCCCAGAAAGCTCTTAGCTACTGACTTTTTTTTGCGGCTGGAGTCTTGTCGGTAGAGGGTCTACTGCTTACTTCAGCCAAGACTCTAAATACCGGTGTTAGGAAGATCCCATTGAAAAGATAGGATACGCAATTGGCGTAAGGGGATCTGCGGTATGGAAAAGTTGCGGCTTGAAAGTGAGCATTAGACACTTTCCTGGCTGACTCTAAATACCAGCGGGAGGCCAAAAGCAGGGTTAGGACCCCTTAACGCTGCTTTTGACGGCTACCGCAGAACTCTAAATGTAGGCAATAATTAGCTATTTCCTGTAGTTCATAAAACAAGCTTTACACTGTATTCCTTCTCCAAGGTCATTAACAAGGTTCTGCTATCTTATTTCAATTTGTAGCCTGTATTGTTTATATCTGTTCTAATCTGTAATTAGTAAAAAGGCACATAATATATTATCTACTTAGGTTCATCAAACAAAGCACAGCAAATGATATTAGGCATCTTTCCAACTGATGTTTTGTGAGCCTGCAGCCATAAACTACAGGAAGTTTTCTGCAATGATTCACTTATTGAATGTGAGTTATATTAAATACATTTTTCACATCTATACAATACTTATTTTTCAAGGCGGAATAGGAATCATTAACGCTGCTGTTACAATAGTATAATACTCTTATAACAAAATATAGCACCAGGAACACTAGTTTAAAGGTGATACAATGGGAAAAGATAACTACTTTAAAGGGACAGTGTACACCAGAATTTTTAATGTTTTAGAAGATAGATAATCCCTTTATTACCCCTTCCCTAGTTTTGCATAACCAACACAGTTATATTAATACACTTTTTACACCTGTGATTATCTTGTATGTAAGCCTCTGCAAACTGCCCCTTTATTTCAGTTCTTTTGACAGATTTGCATGTAAGCCAATCAGTGCTGACTCCTAGGTAACTCCACGTGTGAGCCCAGTGTTATCTATGACACAAATTAACTAATACCCTCTAGTGGTGAAAAACTATCAAATTGCATTAAGAGGCGGCCTTCAAGGTCTAAGAAATTTGCATATGAACCTCCTAGGTTTAGATTTCAACTAAGAATACCAAAAGAATAAAGCAAAATTGGTGATAAAAGTAAATTGGAAAGTTGTTTAAATTGACATGCCCTATCCAAATCATGAAAGTTTATTTTGGACTAGACTGTCCCTTTAACATCAGTAAACGGACCTTAAAGTATAACAACAAAATACTCGTTGCAGAAATATATGGGGAATAAACTTTTGTTTAGAGGCAGGAGATGTATGCTCTATAAGAGATGACTTTGTCTCTCTGTCCTCTTTAAAGATATTTGATAGTGTGTTTTTCACAAAGAATAAACCCCCATAAATCAAGTTTTATAAAAAAAAATTATAGACACAAAATATATTACACTATATTAATCATGAATGTACATCACATGTATGAGGAATTACAGGGACTATCTTCCTTAAAGGGACACTGAACACAATTTCTTTCTTTCGTGATTCAGATAGAGCATGCAATTTTAAGCAACTTTCTAATTTACTCCTATTATCAATTTTTCTTCGTTTTCTTGCTATCTTTATTTGAATAAGAATGCATCTAAGCTTTTTTGGGGGTTCAGAACTCTGGACAGCACTTTTCTATTTTTGGATGAATTTATCCACCAATCAGCAAGAACAACCCAGGTTGTTCATCAAAAATGAGCCGGCATCTAAACTTACTACATTCTTGCATTTAAAATAAAGATACCAAGAGAATGAATAACATTTGATAATAGGAGTAAATTAAAAAGTTGCTTAAAATGTCATGCTCTATCTGAATCACGAAAGAAAAAATATGGGTTCAGTGTCCCTTTAAGAAATAAAACGTGAATATATATTTCTCCTCCTTAAAAGTGTGTGATGTAACAAAGGGAATAGGCCTGTACATTTGGCAAACACCCTGATTGGGCATATCTTGGTTTTTAAACTGTGTTTCCTGAGCACATTCCCACTCTCGGAGTGTTTAATGAGTGAAACGTGTAAGAGTGGTCATGATAATGCTAGGCTGCTGGAGCTCATGGTGACTAATGGGAGGGGTGATGTCCCTAGGTTATGACCTAGCAGCGCCTTTTCTCACAAATTTGCTGGCTGTATGGCTCTAAAGGAATTTGTAGTTATAGGGGCGGAGTCATGTCAAGTTCCGCCAAGGAGGCACTAGACTCTGACCTCACTCCTCTTTGTAAGTAGTGTTGGCTTCGTGAAAAGTCAAAGGATTCAATTACGAGTGGAGCGCAAATGTTTGCATGCGAGAGATAAGGGGTTTATCACTGGTGTTTGCGTTAGTCAGGCTTACCACTGGTATTAAGAGTTGAAAGAAAACACGATTGTGCTTAATATGCTGAATGATTACCGCTTCCCTGGAGCTCTGTTTGACTGTTTCGCAAAACTAAAAAGTGTCACAAAACATACTTGTAGTGCAGTTAAAGCTTGAGCAGTAGCGTTAAATAGCATTCCCCTTTAATCTGGCCCAAAGTTAGCAGATATTATATTTTTATATGTGAATAAAATCAACCATGTCTAGTTTTTCTCCAGATCCATTTTTGTCTCTTTTTGGGGTAATAGTTGGACTTTGGGGGTGGTAGTAAAGAGTTGTGGGTTAAAGAATATCTGATGTGGATTTTATCCCTTATTCCTTTACTTTAAATGTTGCTATTTAGACCCCTGGGGTAATGTCTTGCGTTGATTGTTGCACTTAGAATTAAGTTGTTGTGGCCTGGGGGCTAGGCTTTCAGGCCTGCTGAAGAACGATTTAACATCAGTGAACTTTGAAGGTTGACCCTGGTGTTCAAAGGTGAAGAAACAACTATAAGTATAGGAAACGGAATCACAAGTGCTGCAGCTGAGAAATGTGGTGGGGTACTGAAGGGTTAATGACATAGTTATAGAGTTGGGAAAGGAAAAAGTTGGAAGAGACACTTTCCTTGTATTAATGCCTGGCAAGTTTGGCTAATATTCTTCTATGAATGATTGGCAGTTTTTAACAGACAGTTAAAGGGACACTGAACCCAAAATGTTTCTTTCGTGATTCAGATAAAGCATTCAATTTTAAACAACTTTCTAATTTACTCCTATGATCAATTTTTCTTCTTTGTCTTGCTATCTTTATTTGCATCTAAGTTATTTTTTTGATTCAGCACTTGTTTATTGGTCGGTTAAATCAATCCACCAATCAGCAAGAACACACCAAAATTGGGCCGACATCAACACTACATTCTTGTTTTTCAATTAAAGATACCAAGATAATGAAGAAAAATTGATAATAGGAGTAAATTAGAAAGTTGCTTAAAATTGCCTTCTCTGTCTGAATCATGAAAGAAAAAAATTGGGTTCAATGTCCCTTTAAGTTAATAATTTGCATACAGAGTTGCTGCATTTCCACAGTCTGGAATATATATATAATAATAATAATAATAATAATAATAATAATAATAATATAGCTATGCTTTATTTCCAGAAGTTGTGTTCTGACAGTTTGTGAGGGAACATAAACTCATTGAAGTTGATAAGGAACCAGCATAAGAAAAAAAAAAGTCTCTTATCAAAGTCTCAGATTTTGCATCCATAATAAATTTGAAAAATGATTCAGCAATAAACTCAAACCAATGACTGCTTTATAAAAACAGACCAACAAAAATATCTAATGCGAAATGCAAATTAGGGGCCAGATAACAAGTAAAGCGCTAATTTATCACACGCCCGCAAATGGTCAAATTTGCACAGTTGTTGGCGTGCGATAAATAACCAGCCATAACAAACTACAGTGAGCTTGCAGTAGCAATTTTCTCTTATAAAATTAACAAAAGATCAAATCTCTGGTCAATTTTATAAATGTGCCCCAAATTCCCCCAACTACAGCGGTGTTGCATTTTTATTTGTTAACAAAATAACTGTACCAGGCAGTTTTGGGAGGCTAGATTTGAAAAGTGCCTTTACATTACGGTCTATGGGAACTGTGTGTTCCCACTAAATATATATGTATATTTTTATAAACATATCAATGTATGTGTTTATATGTGTATATAGACATATTAGCACATAAATATATATCTATATAAGCATATAAATTTACAGTTTGCTGCCATTGCTGCACTAGTTCTCATGCCGTATGATACGGCATGAGAACAACGCTACCATTGAAGCCAATAGAAGTGCCTCCCAATTTCGTGCGCTGGTATTACTCAGTGGAGCGCAAATATCGCTTTCGCGAAAGCAATATTTTGTGCTCCACTTGTAATCTAGCCCTAAATGGTTTCAGATTTAAGGTATTGTTTCTTTATTTAATACATATTTCTCAAAGGGCTTGATATTTAAAAGCTTGCTGACATGGAAAGAAATCATACAAAATCTTTGGGATTTTTTTAAAGGGACAGTCAACACCCATGAAAACATTATCCCATACCTTAGATCAACCAAAAAAAAAGAGCCTGCACCGCATCCCATCTTCAATAACACTAACGTTAGGTGGCTAATCTTCAATGAACATTTAGTTAACAATGGTAGGAGGCTTCTTCTCTAAGTCTTCAGCCAATGAGAATCAAATCCTCGGCTAGATTCTTTAGCCATGTTCACGGAGACACTGCTCTATTTCTAATAGCGAGCGTGCGCATTACAAATAGAACAGTGTCCCTGTGAACGAGTATGGATTTAAAACAAGAAGCCTCCTACGTAACATGGGGAGGAGTTTGGGGACCATATCTGCCGCTGTTAACTAAATGTTCATTGAAGATTTGCCACCTAACGTTAGTGTTATTGAAGATGGGATGCGGTGCAGGCTCTTTTCTTTTGGTTGATCTAAGGTATGGGATAAAGTTTTCATCGGTGTTGACTGTCCCTTTAAACCTTATAATGTAATATAGGCGTCTCTCCTTCACATCAAGAACCGTACATAGTGAGATAAATGTCTTTCAAATTAAAATTTGTTTTTCTAACATTTTTTTAGAGACCTCTACATACTGACGAAATGTCTTTGATCATCTCACCTTAGCGGCGAACTTTTGAATATCAGGCTCTAAGAGTTGTTCCTCTAAGCCAATAAGCAATAAATACCTATGTACGTGTTGAACACAAAAAAAAAATCCTTTCCATTTTACTTGAGGTTTAACTGCTAATCTTTCATATACTTAATATAACAAAATTTGATTATGTCCCTTTAACAATTTTATCAACCCTGAAGCTCAATTGAGTCACAATAACAAATACAAAAACACAAATGGAATTAAAACATCACATATATTTTATTTCTTGGCTGTTGGCAGTAGCCCTCTACAAACTGTGTATTATTGTCATATCATTTTCTTTGCTTCTTTTTGTTTTATAACATAGACTCAGTACATCTTAATTAGATATTTTTTGTTTGCAGCCTTGAATACACTCTGATTTTTAATGAGGTGCAAACTGACTCATTGCTGATGTGATAGGCATCTTTGCCAGTAATTTGAGCAGGCGCAAACTCTCGAAAAGGATGAACAGTTGCTACATATGTCCCATGCAAGATAAAAGATATTGAAACAGAGACAGATTTTTGGCTAATACATGTGTATTACAAAAATCATTCTAATCATAACAGAAACGAGTGTCATGTATTTTTCAGTTTTGAAAATAATATTCTTAAAATGTTATTTTTGAAAGTGAAATGATTTTGTCCCACAATGCCATATCATTTTTAATTAGATTGTTGACCATACTGTCATTTTGGTTTTCCCTTAAGGGGCCAAATTACGAGTGGATCGCAATTTAGTGCAATTTAGCACTAGAAGTAAACTTTTTGCATGCGTCAGGTTGCACACCTATTATAAGATAAATTTAAAAAGTTATTGCTCGCACGCTTACCCAATGCGCGCAAAATGCCAAACTTAAAATTTCGTGCGTGCTGTGACCTATTTCCTTAAAGAAGTCAAAGGAGAAAAAAAATATATAATTTGCACACTAACCCGAACGCATATTCTCAAGTGTACAAACCCAACATTAAAATATAAATATTTCACATTCCAATGTTCTTCACAAAGCAGAATTTTTTTCTATTTATTCATAAATATACATTTCTATCTATATCTGATGCTAATTTGGTACAATATTTATATATATATATATATATATATATATATATATATATATATATATATATATATATATATATATAGGTATAGTAGGGATAGGCAAATGTTTCTAAAAATTAAAAATTGAAAACGAATTTCAAATGTTTATATAACATTCTTTTTTCGAATTTTCATTTTTTAAGTTTTCAATAAAATTCGAAAATATTCGTTTGAATAATAGAATGTTTAGCTATGTATTCATTCAATTTTTAAATAGTATTTCTAGTCTAATACTGTGTTTTTTAAATGTGACATTCGAATTCGAAATAGTATTTCTCATCTACAGCTGTGTTTTATAAATGTAACATTCGAATTCGAAAGTGACATTTGAAAACTGTAAATAACATTTGATAATCAAATTTTTAAGACTATTATTCTATTCTATTATGTAAATCGAATTTCTACAATAGCATTCGTTCTAGCATTAAAATTTGAATATAAACACATTCGCCCATCCCTAAGGTATAGATATGTACAGATATACTATATTGGAATATCTATTTATAAAAACTTAGAACATATTCTGCTATGTGCAGAACATTGGAATGGGACATATTTAAAGAAAACACTATATTAAATATGAATATTGCATAAATATGATTTTATGTTTTCATCTACTTGACAGCAAAGGGCTCCAGTGCACATACAGACACACACACACACACACACACACACACACACACACACACACATATATATATATATATATATATATATATATATATATATATATATATATATATATATATATATATATATATATATGTGTGTGTGTGTGTGTACATATGTTTTTATATATGTATGTATATATACACACATATAAATAAATAGACATACATAAATACATATATATATATATATATATATATATATATATTTAGACATGTATAAGTAAGTATTTGTTAAAGCCCAGTGCCTGCTTTTTTTTTCTTTTTTGGTGCAATATTTTTAAGTAATAATTTGAAATGCTTGAAAACTTTATTCAGGCTCGTAAGCCTATAACTAGGAAGTTTGTATTAAGCCAATTTCTCCTCCATGGAATCTTAACTTGGTGTTAACAGTTTTGAAGGCTCCCCCTTTTTGAACCTACCCGATAGGTGGATATTAAACAGCTTTCTTGGAATATTTTATTCCTTTTGGCTATATCTTCTGCTAGAAGAGTTTCAGAGTTATCTTCCCTTTAATGTGATCCTCCTTATCTTATTTTTCATCAGGGTAAGGCAGTTTTATGAACTACTTTTTGCGTCAAGTTGTTTCTTCAGACAACTTATTTAGAGAGATCGTTTTTCCTTCTTTGTGTCCTAATCCCAAGAATGCTTCAGAGAAATCTTTGCATAATTTGGATGTTGTTAGAGCATTGAAATATTATATTGATGCTACCAAGGACTTTAGACAGACTTCTAGTTTGTTCATTCACTCATCTGGTGCTAGAAAAGGACAGAACGTTTCTGCTGTTTCTTTTGTTTCTTGGTTGAATCTCTAGACTCACAGGGCTGACAATGGATTACTGCACATTCTAGGCCAATCATCACTTCTTGGGCTTTGAAGAATGAGGCTTCAGTTGACCAAATTTGCAAGGCAGCTACTTGGGGGCCCATTTATCAAGCTCCGGATGGAAACACCAGTTATGAAGCAACGGTCTAAAGATCAGGTTGATTGACACCACCCTGCTCGCGGCCGAATCTGCAGGGGGCGGCGTTGCACCAGCAGCTCACAAGTGCTGCTGGTGCAATGCTGAATACGGAGAGCTTTTTTAAATAGGTGCCTTGGTCTTCATTGCAT
The DNA here is from genome assembly GCF_027579735.1 of Bombina bombina. NCBI lineage: Eukaryota > Metazoa > Chordata > Amphibia > Anura > Bombinatoridae > Bombina > Bombina bombina. The sequence goes on from NC_069509.1 coordinate 116,174,042, forward strand.
GCTTTTAAAAAAATTCTACCATTTCTTGGGCATTCTGTGGTAAAAGGTCATTCAGACAGTTGTTTCAGCTTGATTTGATATTGCATGATTGATTTTTATTGGGGTTGTGGATTTAATTTCTCAGGGAAAATTTATTATTATTTTTTTTTTTAAATCCCTCCTTTTATGTTTTAACTCGTGGAATCCACGGCTTGGGTATTAGTTCCCAGGAGTAAAGGATTGTGGACTCTCACCACCTGTATGAAAGAAATGTATTCTTACATGATAAATGAATTTCGGTTATGGTGGTAAGAGTCCACGAGACCCCACCCTATGTTGTTTAGGGTTAGTTTATTTTTTGAGAACATCTTTTTCCCTGCTCCTTTAATGCCTCTTATTCCTCTTTCTTACCTCACTATGCTTGGTTATGCGTTAGACTGAATTGTGTGTGAGGTGGGAAGGGTTTTATAGGGCTCTTAGGGTTTGGGAAGTTTTGCCTCCTCCCAGTGGTAAGGAAGAGTCATTCCCAGGAGTAATGGATTGTGGATTGTCCCCACCATGAAAGTAATAATTTGTGCTTGCCTTTTAAATTATGTTTTTTGCTAAATGGGCACCTAGAAATTTTCATTGTCTTTAGTGAATTAAGGGAGCTATTATTATAAAACTTAAGTTCTATTGTCACATTATGTGTGTAGTGAAAATCCACTACTGAGCATGAGCAAGACACTGTCTGGAGCTATTGCAGGTGCCTCCTAGCAACCACTTCAAAGTCAATGTTAAATGTAGTCCTTTGCCTTCCTGCAGAAACAACAGTCACCGTGTGGGGCTTTGACAGGAATCAATAGACCCTGCATAAATTAACTATTAATAAAAAATAAAAAAAAAGGTAAATCCCTTTTTTTAAAATGATGAATGATACATATTGCAATGATTTATATTTTGTATAATCTACTGCTTAGTGCATTTTTATTACAACATTGAAACACATTCGGCTAGATTACGAGTTTTGCGTTAGAGGCTATGCGGTGCAGTTTATGCTCACCGCTCACTTACAGACAGCACTGGTATTTACAAACCCGTAATACCCGTCGTTAAAAGAGAAGAAGTGAGCGTTGAGCAAAATTTTGCACGATTACCCCATAGGAATCAACGGGGAGAGCCGGCTGAAAAAAAGTCTAACACTTGCAAAAAAGCAGCATTTAGCTCCTAACACAGCCCCATTGATACCTATGGGGAAATACATTTATGTCTACACCTTACACCCTAACATGAACCCCGAGTCTAATCTTACACTTATTAACCCCTAATCTGCCGCCCCCGACATCGCCGACACCTACATTATATTATTAACCCCTAATCTTCCGCTCCGGACACCGCCGCCACCTACATTATATTTTTGAACCCCTAATCTGTTGCCCCCAACATCGCCAACACCTACATTATACTTATGAACCCCTAATCTGCTGCCCCCAACAACGCTGACACCTACATTATATTTATTAACCCCTAATCTGCTGCCCCAAATGTCGCCGCCACCTACCTACATTTATTAACCCCTAATCTTCCGCCCCCAACGTCGCTGCCACTATATTAAAGTTATTAACCCCTAAACCTAAGTCTAACCCTAACCCTAACCCCCCCTAACTTAAATATAATTTAAATAAATCTAAATAATTTTACTATCATTAACTAAATTATTCCTATTTAAAACTAAATTCTTAACTGTAAAATAAACCCTAAGATAGCTACAATATAACTAATAGTTACATTGTAGCTATCTTAGGCCTAGATTTGGAGTTCGGCGGTAAAAGGGCTGTTAACGCTCCGCGGGCTTTTTTCTGGCCGCACCATAAATTTAACTCTGGTATCGAGAGTTAAAACAAATGCTGCGTTAGGCTCCAAAAAAGGAGCGTAGAGCATTTTTACCGCAAATGCAACTCTCGATACCAGAGTTGCTTACGGACGCGGCCGGCCTCAAAAACGTGCTCGTGCACGATTCTCCCATAGGAAACAATGGGGCTGTTTGAGCTGAAAAAAAACCTAACACCTGCAAAAAAGCAGCGTTCAGCTCCTAACGCAGCCCCATTGTTTCCTATGGGGAAACACTTCCTACGTCTGCACCTAACACTCTAACATGTACCCCGAGTCTAAACACCCCTAGCCTTACACTTATTAACCCCTAATCTGCCGCCCACGCTATCGCTGACCCCTGCATTACACTTTTAACCCCTAATCTGCCGCTCCGTAAAACGCCGCCACCTACGTTATCCCTATGTACCCCTAATCTGCTGCCCTAACATCGCCGACCCCTATGTTATATTTATTAACCCCTAATCTGCCCCCCACAACGTCGCCGACACCTGCCTACACTTATTAACCCCTAATCTGCCGAGCGGACCTGAGCGCTACTATAATAAAGTTATTAACCCCTAATCCGCCTCACTAACCCTATCATAAATAGTATTAACCCCTAATCTGCCCTCCCTAACATCGCCGACACCTACCTTCAATTATTAACCCCTAAACTTCCGATCGGAGCTCACCGCTATTCTAATAAATGGATTAACCCCTAAAGCTAAGTCTAACCCTAACACTAACACCCCCCTAAGTTAAATATAATTTTTATCTAACGAAATAAATTAACTCTTATTAAATAACTTATTCCTATTTAAAGCTAAATACTTACCTGTAAAATAAATCCTAATATAGCTACAATATAAATTATAATTATATTATAGCTATTTTAGGATTAATATTTATTTTACAGGCAACTTTGTAATTATTTTAACCAGGTACAATAGCTATTAAATAGTTAAGAACTATTTAATAGTTACCTAGTTAAAATAATAACAAATTTACCTGTAAAATAAATCCTAACCTAAGTTATAATTAAACCTAACACTACCCTATCAATAAAATAATTAAATAAACTACCTACAATTACCTACAATTAACCTAACACTACACTATCAATAAATAAATTAAACACAATTGCTACAAATAAATACAATTAAATAAACTAGCTAAAGTACAAAAAATAAAAAAGAACTAAGTTAAAGAAAATAAAAAAATATTTACAAACATAAGAAAAATATTACAACAATTTTAAACTAATTACACCTACTCTAAGCCCCCTAATAAAATAACAAAGCCCCCCAAAATAAAAAATTCCCTACCCTATTCTAAATTAAAAAAGTTACAAGCTCTTTTACCTTACCAGCCCTGAACAGGGCCCTTTGCGGGGCATGCCCCAAGAATTTCAGCTCTTTTGCCTGTAAAAGAATAAATACAATACCCCCCCCCCCCCCCAACATTACAACCCACCACCCACATACCCCTAATCTAACCCAAACCCCCCTTAAATAAACCTAACACTAAGCCCCTGAAGATCTTCCTACCTTGTCTTCACCATCCAGGTATCACCGATCCGTCCTGGCTCCAAGATCTTCATCCAACCCAAGCGGGGGTTGGCGATCCATAATCCGGTGCTCCAAAGTCTTCCTCCTATCCGGCAAGAAGAGGACATCCGGACCGGCAAACATCTTCTCCAAGCGGCATCTTCGATCTTCTTCCATCCGGTGCGGAGCGGGTCCATCTTGAAGCAGGCGACGCGGATCCATCCTCTTCTTCCGATGTCTCCCGACTAATGACGGTTCCTTTAAGGGACGTCATCCAAGATGGCGTCCCTCGAATTCCGATTGGCTGATAGGATTCTATCAGCCAATCGGAATTAAGGTAGGAATTTTCTGATTGGCTGATGGAATCAGCCAATCAGAATAAAGTTCAATCCGATTGGCCGATCCCATCAGCCAATCAGATTGAGCTCGCATTCTATTGGCTGATCGGAACAGCCAATAGAATGCGAGCTCAATCTGATTGGCTGATTGGATCAGCCAATCGGATTGAACTTGAATCTGATTGGCTGATTCCATCAGCCAATCAGAAAATTCCTACCTTAATTCCGATTGGCTGATAGAATCCTATCAGCCAATCGGAATTCGAGGGACGCCATCTTGGATGACGTCCCTTAAAGGAACCGTCATTAGTCGGGAGACATCGGAAGAAGAGGATGGATCCGCGTCGCCTGCTTCAAGATGGACCCGCTCCGCACCGGATGGAAGAAGATCGAAGATGCCGCTTGGAGAAGATGTTTGCCGGTCCGGATGTCCTCTTCTTGCCGGATAGGAGGAAGACTTTGGAGCACCGGATTATGGATCGCCAACCCCCGCTTGGGTTGGATGAAGATCTTGGAGCCAGGACGGATCGGTGATACCTGGATGGTGAAGACAAGGTAGGAAGATCTTCAGGGGCTTAGTGTTAGGTTTATTTAAGGGGGGTTTGGGTTAGATTAGGGGTATGTGGGTGGTGGGTTGTAATGTTGGGGGGGGGGGGGGTATTGTATTTATTCTTTTACAGGCAAAAGAGCTGAAATTCTTGGGGCATGCCCCGCAAAGGGCCCTGTTCAGGGCTGGTAAGGTAAAAGAGCTTGTAACTTTTTTAATTTAGAATAGGGTAGGGAATTTTTTATTTTGGGGGGCTTTGTTATTTTATTAGGGGGCTTAGAGTAGGTGTAATTAGTTTAAAATTGTTGTAATATTTTTCTTATGTTTGTAAATATTTTTTTATTTTCTTTAACTTAGTTCTTTTTTATTTTTTGTACTTTAGCTAGTTTATTTAATTGTATTTATTTGTAGCAATTGTGTTTAATTTATTTATTGATAGTGTAGTGTTAGGTTAATTGTAGGTAATTGTAGGTAGTTTATTTAATTATTTTATTGATAGGGTAGTGTTAGGTTTAATTATAACTTAGGTTAGGATTTATTTTACAGGTAAATTTGTTATTATTTTAACTAGGTAACTATTAAATAGTTCTTAACTATTTAATAGCTATTGTACCTGGTTAAAATAATTACAAAGTTGCCTGTAAAATAAATATTAATCCTAAAATAGCTATAATATAATTATAATTTATATTGTAGCTATATTAGGATTTATTTTACAGGTAAGTATTTAGCTTTAAATAGGAATAAGTTATTTAATAAGAGTTAATTTATTTCGTTAGATAAAAATTATATTTAACTTAGGGGGGTGTTAGTGTTAGGGTTAGACTTAGCTTTAGGGGTTAATCCATTTATTAGAATAGCGGTGAGCTCCGATCGGAAGTTTAGGGGTTAATAATTGAAGGTAGGTGTCGGCGATGTTAGGGAGGGCAGATTAGGGGTTAATACTATTTATGATAGGGTTAGTGAGGCGGATTAGGGGTTAATAACTTTTTTATAGTAGCGCTCAGGTCCGCTCGGCAGATTAGGGGTTAATAAGTGTAGGCAGGTGTCGGCGACGTTGAGGGGGGCAGATTAGGGGTTAATAAATATAATATAGGGGTCGGCGATGTTAGGGGCAGCAGATTAGGGGTACATAGGGATAACGTAGGTGGCGGCGATTTGCGGTCGGAAGATTAGGGGTTAATTATTGTAAGTAGCTGGCGGCGACGTTGTGGGGGGCAAGTTAGGGGTTAATAAATATAATATAGGGGCCGGCGGGGTTAGGGGCAGCAGATTAGGGGTACATAAATATAACGTAGGTGGCGGTCGGCAGATTAGGGGTTAAAAATTTTAATCGAGTGGCGGCGGTGTGGGGGGACCTCGGTTTAGGGGTACATAGGTAGTTTATGGGTGTTAGTGTACTTTAGGGTACAGTAGTTAAGAGCTTTATGAACCGGCGTTAGCCAGAAAGCTCTTAACTCCTGCTATTTTCAGGCGGCTGGAATCTTGTCGTTAGAGCTCTAACGCTCACTGCAGAAACGACTCTAAATACCGGCGTTAGAAAGATCCCATTGAAAAGATAGGCTACGCAAATGGCGTAGGGGGATCTGCGGTATGGAAAAGTCGCGGCTGAAAAGTGAGCGTTAGACCCTTTAATCACTGACTCCAAATACCAGCGGGCGCCCAAAACCAGTGTTAGGAGCCTCTAACGCTGGTTTTGACGGCTACCGCCGAACTCTAAATCTAGGCCTTAGTGTTTATTTCTCCAACATTGGTGTGTCCGGTCCACGGCGTCATCCTTACTTGTGGGAATATCTCTTCCCCAACAGGAAATGGCAAAGAGTCCCAGCAAAGCTGGCCATATAGTCCCTCCTAGGCTCCGCCCACCCCAGTCATTCTCATTGCCGTTGCACAGGCAACATCTCCACGGAGATGGTTAAGAGTTTTTTGGTGTTTAAATTTATTTTTTTATTCTTCTATCAAGTGTTTGTTATTTTAAAATAGTGCTGGTATGTACTATTTACTCTGAAACAGAAAAGGATGAAGATTTCTGTTTGTGAGAGGAAGATGATTTTAGCAGACAGTAACTAAAATTGATTGCTGTTTCCACATAGGACTGTTGAGATGAAGTAACTTCAGTTGGGGGAAACAGTTAGCAGACTTTTCTGCTTAAGGTATGACTAGCCATATTTCTAACAAGACCATGTAATGCTGGAAGGCTGTCATTTCCCCTCATGGGGACCGGTAAGCCATTTTCTTAGTCAAGCAAACAGATTAAAGGGCTTAATATGGGCTATAAAACTGGTAGACACTTTTATGGGCTAAATCGATTGCTTTATTTGGACATTTTATACATGTTTATGCTGATAATTCACATTTATAAACTTGGGGAACGTTTTTTAACGGCAGGCACTATGTTAGACACCTTTTCCAGTCAGGGAGGGCCTTCCCAGTTGTTGGCTGAGCCTCATTTTCGGGCCATTACTGCGCAGTTGTTTTTGAGAGCAAGACATGCAGATGCATGTGTGAGGATCTGAAAGTAGCTGGAAAAGTTTCTAGAAGGCGTCATTTGGTATCGTATTCCCCTCTGGGCTTGGTTAGGTCGCAGCAAAGGCTATAGCTGGGACTGTATAGGGGTTAAATTTGTAAACGGCTCCGGTTCCGTTATTTTAAGGGTTAAAGCTCTGAAAATTGGTGTGCAATACTCTTAATGCTTTAAGACACTGTGGTGAAATTTTGGTAATTTTTGAACAATTCCTTCATACTTTTTCACATATTCAGTAATAAAGTGTTTCTGTTTAAAATTTAAAGAGACAGTAACGGTTTTGTTTTAAAGCGTTTTTTGTGTTTTATTGACAAGTTTAAGCCTGTTTACATGTCTGTGCCTTCGGATAAGCTATGTTCTATATGTATGAAAGCCAATGTGTCTCCCCATTTAAATTTGTGTGATAATTGTGCCATAGCGTCCAAACAAAGTAAGGACAGTACGGCCACAGATAATGAAATTGCCCAAGATGATTCCTCAGATGAGGGGAGTAGACATGATACTACATCATCTCCTACTGTGTCTACACCAGTTTTGCCCACGCAGGAGGCCCCTAGTACATCTAGCGCGCCAATGCTTATTACCATGCAACAATTGACGGCTGTAATGGATAACTCCATAGCAAATATTTTATACAAAATGCCTACATATCAGAGAAAGCGCGGTTGCTCTGTTTTAAACACTGAAGAGCAGGAGGGCGCTGATGATAATTGTTCTGTCATACCCTCACACCAATCTGAAGTGGCCATGAGGGAGGTTTTGTCAGATGGGGAAATTTCAGATTCAGGAAAAATTTCTCAACAAGCTGAACCTGATGTTGTGACATTTAAATTTAAATTAGAACATCTCCGCGCACTGCTTAAGGAGGTGTTATCTACTTTGGATGATTGTGACAACTTGGTCATTCCAGAGAAATTATGCAAGATGGACAAGTTCCTAGAGGTTCCGGTGCACCCCAACGCTTTTCCTATACCCAAGCGGGTGGCGGACATAGTGAATAAGGAGTGGGAAAAGCCCGGCATACCTTTTGTCCCCCCCCCCTATATTTAAGAAATTATTTCCTATGGTCGACCCCAGAAAGGACTTATTGCAGACAGTCCCTAAGGTCGAGGGGGCAGTTTCTACTCTAAACAAGCGCACTACTATTCCTATCGAGGATAGTTGTGCTTTCAAAGATCCTATGGATAAAAAATTGGAGGGTTTGCTTAAAAAGATTTTTTTACAGCAAGGTTACCTTCTACAACCCATTTCGTGCATTGTTCCTGTCACTACAGCAGCGTGGTTCTGGTTCGAAGAACTAGAAAAGTCGCTCAGTAGAGAGACTCCATATGAGGAGATTATGGACAGAGTTCACGCACTTAAGTTGGCTAACTCTTTTATTTTAGATGCCGCTTTGCAATTAGCTAGATTAGCGGTGAAAAATTCAGGGTTTGCAATTGTGGCGCGCAGAACGCTTTGGCTAAAGTCTTGGTCAGCGGATATGTCATCCAAGACAAAATTGCTTAACATCCCTTTCAAAGGTAAAACTCTATTTGGACCAGAATTGAAAGAGATTATCTCAGACATCACTGGGGGAAAGGGCCACGCCCTTCCACAAGATAGGCCTTTCAAGGCCAAGAATAAGTCTAATTTTCGTTCCTTTCGCAATTTCAGGAACAGACCGGCCTCTAATTCTGCATCCTCTAAGCAAGAGGGTAATGCCTCACAACCCAAACCAGCCTGGAAACCGATGCAAGGCTGGAACAAGGGTAAGCAGGCCAAGAAGCCTGCTGCTGCTAACAAAACAGCATGAAGGAGTAGCCCCCGATCCGGGACCGGATCTAGTAGGGGGCAGACTCTCTCTCTTTGCTCAGGCTTGGGCAAGAGATGTTCAGGATCCCTGGGCACTAGAAATAGTTTCTCAGGGTTATCTTCTGGAATTCAGGGAACTACCCCCAAGGGGAAGGTTCCACATGTCTCACTTATCCTTAAACCAAATAAAGAGACAGGCGTTCTTACATTGTGTAGAAGACCTGTTAAAGATGGGAGTGATACACCCAGTTCCAATAAAGGAACAAGGAATGGGATTTTATTCAAATCTGTTCGTAGTTCCCAAAAAAGAGGGAACTTTCAGACCAATTTTGGATTTGAAGATCCTAAACAAATTTCTCAGGGTACCATCGTTCAAGATGGAAACCATTCGAATGATTCTACCCACTATCCAGGAAGCTCAATTTATGACTACCGTGGATCTAAAGGATGCGTACCTACATATTCCTATCCACAAAGAACATCATCAGTTCCTAAGGTTCGCCTTTCTGGACAAACATTACCAGTTTGTGGCCCTCCCATTCAGGTTAGCCACTGCTCCAAGGATTTTCACTAAGGTACTAGGGTCCCTTCTAGCGGTTCTAAGACCGAGGGGCATTGCAGTAGTACCATACTTGGACAACATTCTAATACAAGCGTCGTCCCTGTCAACAGCAAAGGCTCATACAGACATCGTTCTGGCCTTTCTCAGATCACACGGATGGAAGGTGAACATAGAAAAAAGTTCTCTGTCTCCGTCAACAAGAGTTCCCTTCTTGGGAACAATAATAGATTCCTTAGAAATGAGGATTTTTCTGACAGAGGTCAGAAAGTCAAAACTTCTAAGCACTTGTCAAGTTCTTCATTCTGTTCCTCGTCCTTCCATAGCGCAGTGCATGGAAGTAGTAGGGTTGATGGTTGCAGCAATGGACATAGTTCCTTTTGCATGAATTAATCTAAGACCATTACAACTGTGCATGCTCAAACAGTGGAATGGGGACTATACAGACTTGTCTCCAATGATTCAAGTAGATCAGAAGACCAGAGATTCACTCCGTTGGTGGCTGACCTTGGACCATCTATCCCAGGGAATAAGCTTCCGCAGACCAGAGTGGGTCATTGTCACGACCGACGCCAGTCTAGTGGGCTGGGGGGCAGTCTGGGAATCCCTGAAAGCTCAGGGACTATGGTCTCGGGAAGAGTCTCTTCTCCCGATAAACATTCTGGAACTAAGAGCGATCTTCAATGCTCTCAGAGCTTGGCATCAGCTAGCAAAGGCCAGATTCATAAGATTCCAATCAGACAACATGACGACCGTTGGGTATATCAATCATCAGGGGGGAACAAGGAGTTCCCTGGCAATGAAAGAAGTGACCAAAATAATTCAATGGGCGGAGGATCACTCCTGCCACCTATCTGCGATCCACATCCCAGGTGTGGAAAACTGGGAAGCGGATTATCTGAGTTGTCAGACAGAGTGGGAACTCCACCCGGAGATCTTTGCCCAACTAACTCAATTATGGGGCATTCCAGACATGGATCTGATGGCGTCTCGTCAGAACTTCAAGGTTCCTTGCTACGGGTCCAGATCCAGGGATCCCAAGGCGACTCTAGTAGATGCACTAGTAGCACCTTGGACCTTCAACCTAGCTTATGTATTTCCACCGTTTCCTCTCATTCCCAGGCTGGTAGCCAGGATCAAACAGGAGAGGGCCTCGGTGATCTTGATAGCTTCTGTGTGGCCACGCAGGACTTGGTATGCAGACCTGGTGAATATGTCATCGGTTCCACCATGGAAGCTACCTTTGAGACAGGACCTTCTTGTTCAGGGTCCATTCGAACATCCAAATCTGGTCTCCCTCCAGCTGACGGCTTGGAGATTGAACGCTTGATTCTATCAAAGCGTGGGTTTTTAGATTCTGTGATAGATACTCTGGTTCAGGCCAGAAAACCGGTAACTAGAAAGATTTACCATAAAATATGGAAAAGATATATCTGTTGGTGTGAATCCAAAGGATTCCCATGGAATAAGATAAAAATTCCTAAGATTCTCTCCTTTCTACAAGAAGGTTTGGAGAAAGGATTATCTGCAAGTTCTCTAAAGGGACAGATCTCTGCTTTATCTGTCTTATTACACAAAAGACTGGCAGCTGTGCCAGATGTTCAAGCATTTGTTCAGGCTCTGGTTAGGATCAAGCCTGTTTACAGACCTTTGACTCCTCCCTGGAGTCTAAATCTAGTTCTTTCAGTTCTTCAAGGGGTTCCGTTTGAACCTTTACATTCCATAGATATTAAGTTACTATCTTGGAAAGTTTTGTTTTTGGTTGCTATTTCTTCTGCTAGAAGAGTTTCAGAGTTATCTGCTCTGCAGTGTTCTCCGCCCTATCTGGTGTTCCATGCAGATAATGTGGTTTTGCGTACTAAGCCTGGTTTTCTTCCAAAGGTTGTTTCTAACAAGAATATTAACCAGGAGATAGTTGTACCTTCTTTATGTCCGAATCCAGTTTCAAAGAAGGAACGTTTGTTACATAATTTGGACGTAGTCCGTGCTCTAAAATTCTATTTAGAGGCTACAAAAGATTTCAGACAAACATCTTCTTTGTTTGTTGTCTATTCTGGTAAAAGGAGAGGTCAAAAAGCGACTTCTACCTCTCCTTTTGGCTTAAAAGCATCATCCGATTGGCTTATGAGACTGCCGGACGGCAGCCTCCTGAAAGAATCACAGCTCACTCCACTAGGGCTGTGGCTTCCACATGGGCCTTCAAGAACGAGGCTTCTGTTGACCAGATATGTAAGGCAGCGACTTGGTCTTCACTGCACACTTTTGCCAAATTTTACAAATTTGATACTTTTGCTTCTTCGGAGGCTATTTTTGGGAGAAAGGTTTTGCAAGCCGTGGTGCCTTCCGTTTAGGTAACCTGATTTGCTCCCTCCCTTCATCCGTGTCCTAAAGCTTTGGTATTGGTTCCCACAAGTAAGGATGACGCCGTGGACCGGACACACCAATGTTGGAGAAAACAGAATTTATGCTTACCTGATAAATAACTTTCTCCAACGGTGTGTCCGGTCCACGGCCCGCCCTGGTTTTTTTAATCAGGTCTGATGAATTATTTTCTCTAACTACAGTCACCACGGTACCATATGGTTTCTCCTATATTTTTCCTCCTGTCCGTCGGTCGAATGACTGGGGTGGGCGGAGCCTAGGAGGGACTATATGGTCAGCTTTTCTGGGACTCTTTGCCATTTCCTGTTGGGGAAGAGATATTCCCACAAGTAAGGATGACGCCGTGGACCGGACACACCGTTGGAGAAAGTAATTTATCAGGTAAGCATAAATTCTGTTTTTTATTTTACAGGCAAGTTTGTATTTATTTTAACTAGGTAGAATAGTTATTAAATAGTTATTAACTATTTAATAAACTACCTAGCTAAAATAAAGACAAATTTACCTGTAAAATAAAACCTAACCTAAATTACACTAACACTACACTATAATTAAGTTAATTCCCTAAATTAAATACAATTAAATAAAATTAACTTAAGTACAAAAAAACAACACTAAATTACAGAAAATAATAAACAAATTACAAGATTTTTAAACTAATTAAACCTAATCTAATCCCCCTAACAAAATAAAAAAGCCCCCCCCCCAAAATAAAAAAAAGCCCTGCCTTACACTAAATTACAAATAGCCCTTAAAAGGGCCTTTTGCCAGGCATTGCCCCAAAGTAATCAGCTCTTTTAACTTTAAAAAAAATTACAAATCCCCCCCAACATTAAAACCCACCACCCACACAACCAAACCTACTCTAAAACCCACCCTATCTCCCTTAAAAAAACCTAACCGCCTTGAAGATCACCTTACCGGGAGAAGTCTTCATCCAAACGGGCAGACGTGGTCCTCCAGACGGGCAGAAGTCTTCATCCAAGCCGGGCAGAAGTGGTCCTCCAGACGGGCAGAAGTCTTCATCCATCCGGCGCGGAGCGGGTCCATCTTCAAGACATCTGACGCGGAGCATCCTCTTCTTATTTTCTGTAATTTAGTGGGGTTTTTTTTTGTACTTTAGCTAATTTTATTTAATTGTATTTAATTTAGGGAATTAATTTAATTATAGTGTAGTGTTAGGTGTTAGTGTAACTTAGGTTAGGTTTTATTTTACAGGTACTTTTGAATTTATTTTAACTAGGTAGTTATTAAATAGTTAATAACTATTTAATAATTTTCTACCTAGTTAAAATAAATACAAACTTGACTGTAAAATAAAAATAAACACTAAGCTAGCTACAATGTAACTATTAGTTATATTGTAGCTAGCTTAGGGTTTATTTTATAGGTAAGTATTTAGTTCTAAATAGGAATCATTTAGGTAATGATAGTTATTTTATTTAGATTAATTTAAATTATATTTAAGTTAGGGGGGTCAGGGTTAGGGTTAGACTTAGGTTTAGGGGTTAATAACTTTAATATAGTGGCGGCGACGTTGGGGGCGGAAGATTAGGGATTAATAAATGTAGGTAGGTGGCGGCAATGTTAGGGACGGCAGATTAGAGGTTAATAAAATTTAACTAGTGTTTGCGAGGCGGGAGTGCGGTGGTTTAGGGGTTAATATATTTATTATAGTGGCGGCGATGTCCGGTTCGGCAGATTAGGGGTTAAAAAATTTCTTTCAGTGTTTGCGATGTGGGAGGGCCTCGGTTTAGGGGTTAATAGGTAGTTTATGGGTGTTAGTGTACTTTTTAGCACTTTAGTTAAGAGTTTTATGCTACGGCGTTGTAGTGTAAAATTCTTTACTACTGACTTTAAAATGCGGTATCATTCTTGACAGGAGAGGGTGTACCCCTCACTTTTTGGTAGAGCCGTAATACCGGCGCTATGCAAGTCCCATTGAAAAAAAGAGGATACGCAATTTACGTAACTGGATTTTCGGTATTTATTTGTCTGGCCAAAAAAGTGAGCGGTACACCAGTACCTGCAAGACTCGTAATACCAGCAGATGTTAAAAAGCGGTGTTGGGACCGGCTAACGCTGCTTTTTAAGGCTAACGCACAACTCGTAATCTAGGTGATTGTTTTATATACATTTAAAGGGATAGTAAAGTCCAAATTAAACTTTCATGATTCAGACAGGGCATATCATTTTAAACAACTTTCTATTTTACTTTTATCATCAAATTTAATGTTCTCTTATTATTCTTAGTTGAAAGATAAAACTTGGTCGGCTCATATGCTTATTTTTAAGCCCTTGATGGCCGCCTCTCATCTATATGCATTTGACAGTTTTTCACAGCTAGAGAGTGTTGGTTCATGTGTTTCATATAGATAACACTGTGCTCATGCAGGTGAAGTTATTTAAGAGTCATCACTAACTGCCTGAAATGCAAGTCTGTCAAAAGATCTGAGATAAGGAGGCAGTCAGCAAAAGCTTAGATACAAGGTAATTACAGAGGTAAAAATTATATTTCTATAAAAGGGTTGGTTATTCAAAACTGGGGAATGGTAAATAAAGGGAATATCTTTCTTTTTAAACAATAACATTTTTGGTGTTTACTATCCCTTTAAGTTGCAACAAAGGAAATGGGCATTTGCTGATATATTTTGTTATATACAGATAAGTGACATAGAGTTTGTTTTTGTCAAATGGTGCATTGTATGATAAAAAAGATAAAAAATGTTTTAATAAAGTGATCTTGTTGATGAAATGTTAATTTTATTATTTTATTGCAATAATTTGATGCACTAAAACACAGACTATGATAATTATTGGAGGAATGAATGTGAAATTCCATAATGTTTTTGTTACATGTCAGCGGTGTACATATCATTTGCATGTTGGAGGCACCAGGCTGTCAGACATCAAGTTATTGGTGCAATGATTACTATAAAAGACTGACAAAAATAGCGCCCATCCGGCCTGTCGGGGCGACAAATGTTTTGCTTCGGATAGATAAGTCAAATTCTTGTGGTCAGTAAGAATGAGCACTGGTACGCTAGTACCCTCGAGAAGGTGCCTCCATTCCTTGAGTGCCAAAATTATGGCCAATAATTCCCTGTCGCCAATTTCATAATTGCACTCCGCTGGAGACAATTTCTTAGAGAAGAAACCGCACGGATGCAAGGAACCGTCAGGCATAGGACGTTGAGACAAGAGGGCACCTACTCCAGTCTCAGATGCATCGACCTCAAGAATGAAAGGCAGGAAAGGGTTAGGATGAGCCAGAACTGGAGCGGCAGCAAAGGCAGTCTTAAGACTATAAAAGGCCTTAATGGCAGTAGGTGACCAATGAAGTGGATCATTCTCCTTACGGGTCATGTCAGTGATAGGTTTTTTCCAAGGAAAAAAAGTTTTTAATAAACTTCCTATAGTAATTGGCAAAGCCCAAAAAACGTTGAATAGACCGAAGACCAACTGGGCGAGGCCACTGCAGGACTGCAGACAACTTGTCAGGATCCATGGAGAACCCTGCAACGGAGATTACATAACCTAGGAAGGTTACTTGAGTCTGATGGAACTCACATTTCTCGAGTTTACAAAACATGCCGTTCTCATGTAATCTCTGAAGTACCCATGTAACATCAGAATGATGAGCCTCAAGAGTGGGTGAGTGTATGAGGATAACATCTAAGTACACCACAACACACTGTTGCAAAATATCTCACAGGACATCATTAATAAATTCCTGGAAAACAGCTGGAGCATTACATAGGCCAAAGGGCATTACAAGATACTCATAATGCCCGCTCCTGACAGAGTGTAAACCCGGCCCCAAGGAGGAATGGCTCCGGGTTGCAGGTCTATGGCACAATCGTAAGACCAGTGAGGAGGCAACGTACCGGCATGCACCTTGTCAAAAATGTCTAGGAACTCTCGGTACTCCTCTGGCAATGGAGATACCGAAGAAGTGCACAAGACTTTGACTGGTTTCCAAAGACAAGTTTAGATACATTGCGGGGACCATGACAAGCTTTCAGACCTGCGCCAGTCGAGACTGGGATTGTGCTTTTGGAGCCAGGGATAATCCAGAACAACCGGAAAATGCGGAGAGTTTATCACCTGGAACTGGAGGGTTTCAAAATGCAGAGCCCCAACAGCCATGGATAACAGAGCGGTTTCATGAGTAACGTGTGCGGGATGAAGGGGCCTGCCATCAATGGCCTCAATAGCAAGCGGAACAGACCAAGGCAATACAGGAATGGAGTGCTTTGACACAAAAGCACTGTCAGTGAAATAGCCCGCAGCACTGGAGTCAACAAGAGCCTGGTTGACTATGGGGGAGTCCACCCAGGAAAGGACAACCATGACCAAAGGTTTCTCCTTTAGCGGTTCCGGGGACGAGGATAAACCACCCAAGGTCTGCCCCCGACAGGACCTTAGGTTTGAGCGTTTCCCGGCCGTGTAGGACAAGACTTTAAAAGGTGGCCCTGTAACCCATAATAGAGGCAGAGCCCCTCCCACCTCCAAAAGGCCCTCTCCGCCGTGGAGAGATGCGTGAATCCCAACTGCATCGGCTCAGCAGTACCTGGTGACTCGGAACCAGGAGGCATGGGAGGAGAGGAAGGCATGGGTGGGACTGAACATGTAGGAGACAAGGTAACAGGAGTCTTCCGCAAGCGCTCCTTTAAAGAGGGCCTCTCACTTAGTCTGATGTCAATTAGGATTAAAAAAGACACATATGCCTCAAGATAGTCTGGTAAATCTCTGGCAGCAACTTCATCTTTAATCACATCAGAGAGCCCATGAAAGAAGGCAGCAACAAGGACTTCATTGTTCCAACCTACCTCTGCGGCAAGCGTACAGAACTCAATGGCATACTGAGCAACAGATCTTGTACCTTGCTGAATGGACATGAGTCGTTTAGCAGCAGAGGAGGAACGAGCCAGAATGTCAGAAACCCTTCGAAAGGAGGCCACAAATTCAGGGTAATTTGAAATCACAGGTTAAATCTCCCACAAGGGATTAGTCCAGGGAAGAGCTGTGTCAGAGAGTAACGAGATGAGAAATCCCACCTTAGCTCTGTCAGAGGGAAACACCTGAGGTAATATCTCAAAGTAAATGCCAACCTGGTTCAAAAACCCTCTGCACTGAATAGGATCGCCTCCATATCGCTGAGGTAGAGGTGCAGAACCGAACATGCTCCTGGTAGGACTCGGTGCAGCAGAGGAAACAGGAGCAGCCATAACTTCTGGGACACTCTCATCCAAATGTGCAGTGCGAGTCAGCAGGGTTTTCAGGGCTAGTGCAAATTGATCCAAGCGGTGATCCTGTTCATCCATCCTTTAAATTATGGTAGGTAAAGGTGGATTATTAGCACCATCAGGATTCATGGCCCTTCCGTAATGTCAGGGTGCCAGGAATCAGACTGAGACAAGAAGTGCAAAAATAATCACACCTTTATTAATAACAAAGAAATATAAAAAAGTCCACAAGTCAAATAACAAGCCAGGAGTCAAAGCCGGAGCTGGTAGTCAGACGAGCCGAGTTAGGAGCCAAAGCGATAGTCAGACGAGCCGAGTCATTAGCCAAAGCGAGTAGTCAGACGAGGGAGGGATGTCAGACAGCCAGTTAATACACAGGAACTCACAAACAGGTCTGAGACAACGTAAAGGCAAAGCATACTGAACAGAGGCCCTTTAAATAATAAGTGATGACATCACAATACTGAGACTGCAACCTGTCCCACATGGATGATGTACACCAGTCCGGCCATAAGAGGGAGTGCAGGAAATGAGCTGCATCAGACACTCTGCACCAGATTCAGTAAGAGGTAAGTAAAATGGCTGCCAGCAGCATATGGCAAGCAAAGCAGGGAAAAAAACCCTGGCAGCATGTCATGGACGGGTTGGGGCACGGAGGAGCTGTGGAGGCTCTTGGCATAGTAGAGGTGGGAATAACAGGAAGAATCACAGGGAGATTTCAGTTGGGGACCCTCTAAAAATGCAACTTAATAGAATGAGTTTCATTGTGAAGAATACCATCATGACAATACACCCTCTATAAAACAGTTCACACTAATATATGTTCAAAATGAAGAAAAAAATAAACAAGACAATTTTGAGACACAAAGGCAATACAGTCTATATCACTGGTTTTCAAACCTGTCCTCGGGCCTCCCCAACAGGCCAGCCTTTTAGGATTACCTTGGATGAGAGCAGTTAAAATAACCATGTTTATTAACCCCTGACCAGACCATTATTCAATTTTCTTACAGTTAAGGACCAGGGCTGTTTTTACATTTCTGTGGTGTTTGTGTTTAGCTTTAATTTTCCTCTTACTCATTTACTGTAAAAACACATATTATATACAGTTTCTCTCACCATTAAATGGATTTTCTAAAGATACCATTATTTTCATCATATCATATAATTTACTATAAAAATTATAAAATATAATGAAAAAATTGAACACCCTTTTTCTAACTTTGACCCCCAAAATCTCTTACGCATCTACAACCACCAAAAAACACCCATGCTAAATAGTTTCTAAATTTTGTCCTGAGTTTAGAAATACCAAATTGCTTTTTTTTGCAAGTTATAGGGCAATAAGTACAAGTAGCACTTTGCTATTTCTAAACCATTTTTTATTTTTTCAAAATTAACGACAGTTACATTGTAACACTGATATCTTTAAGGAATCACTGAATAACCCTTCACATGTATATATTTTTTTTAGTAGACAACCCAAAGTATTGATCTAGGCCCATTTTAGTATATTTCTCGCCACCATTTCACCGCCAAATGCGATCAAATAAGAAAAAATCATTATCTTTTTCACAAACTTTAGTTTTCTCACTGAAATTATTTACAAACGGCTTGAGCAATTATGGCACAAATGGTTGTAAATGCTTGTCTGGGATTCCCTTTGTTCAGAAATAGCAGAGACATATAGCTTTGGCATTGCTTTTTGGTAATTAGTAGGTCTCTAAATGCAGCTCGCACCACACTTGTATTATGCTCAGCAGTGAAGGCGTTAATTAGGTAGCTTGTAGGGTTAATTTTAGCTTTAGTCTATAGATTACCCTCCCACTGTAAAGCTTGTGGGATATTCCTCTATCAGACCAAACTCAGCCAGTAGTCTTGTTATCCCGGCGTCAACCCGGAATGATAGGGAATATCCCAGAGCAGAGAAAGTTAGTGAGATGAGGAAGGTGGCACTCACCACAGGCAGGACAGTCCCCAGCGGCAACAGCAGAGCAGTCCAAGGATGAACCACTAGAATGGGCAGGCAGGGTTTGGTAACAGCAAAGTAGTCCAAGGATAAACCACTAGAATGGTCAGGCAGGCAGGGTTTTGCAACCGTAAAGCAGTCCAAGGATAGATCACTAGAATAGTCAGGCAGGCAGGGTTTGGCAACAGTAAGCAGTCCAATGGCACACCACTAGAATGGTCAGGCAGGCAGGGTTTGGCAACAGTCAAGCAGTCCAGCAGTTTAAGGGTTAAGGCAGGTAAAGTAGTCAGACAGGCAGGTTCAGCAACAGTGATCAATCCAGCAGTTTAAGGGTTAAGGCAGGTAGAGTAGTCAGGCAGGCAGGTTCAGTAACGATATTAGGCACAAGAAAGAGTGATCTGTCAGACCCAGGAGCACACAAAGTAACACCTATACTTGGACAGTGACAGATCATTCTAAAAACATTCAAATAGGCGCAGATTCGCACCACTGAGCTCCAACCGGCATCCGGAGCGTGCGGCGATGACGTCAGCACTGAACACATCAAGAGTTGACTCTGCCCCTGACAACAAGCAGGGAAGGAGACGCTGCGCCCCTAGCAATGGCTAGAGCGGCACGGCGTGACATAGCCCCCTCTCAAGGGTTCCCTCCAGGAACCAGTGTTGGCCTCAAAGGATGAGCAGCATGGAATCTGAAGACCAGAGATGGAGCATGCACATCACAGGCAGGAACCCAGGAATGATCTGCGACGGAGTAACCCTTCCAATGTATCAGATACTGCAGTTGTCTGCGCCTGTATCTGGAGTCCAGAATCTTAGCTACTTCATATTCGGGGTCACCATGAACCAAGAGCAGAGGAGGAGCTCGGAGCCGGGTATATCTATTCTTGATGTAAGGTTTAAGTAGTGAGATGTGGAAGACTGGATATATGCGTAGGGTTTTTGGCAAGGCTACTTAATAGGCAACAGGAGACTGTCTTTTCAGGACCTTGTAAGGGCCGATAAACCTAGGCCCCAATTTGTGACAGGGTTGACGTAGACGAATGTGTCGAGTAGAGATCCAAACACGTTCACCCACTGGAATGGCACATACAGAAGCCCTATGATGATCAGCAAACATCTTATATCTAGAGACAGCTGAACGCAGCTGAGAGCAAATACGTTGCCAATGAGTGGTGAGTTCAGTGACGTGTCGGTCTGCGGCAGGGACCCCAGTGGACTGAGCTGAAAGAGGGAAGACACAAGGTTGATACCGTGCTGTGGCTTGCAACGGAGAACATAGAAGAGAAGAGTGCCAATGAGTGTTTTTTGCCAGCTCAGCCAGGGGTAGCAATTCAGACCAGTTGGTATGGCGAGCATTGACAAAGGCTCTAAGGTAGGCTTCAAGATCCTGATTTGCTCTCTGTTAGTCCATTGGTCTGAGAATGGTAGCCAGACGACAAGGAAACAGTGGCTCCAATTAACTTACAAAATGCTCTCCAGAAGGCAGAGATGAACTGTGGACCTCTGTCGGAAACAATATTCAAAGGAAAGCCATGAAGTTGCACCACATGCAAGAGAAAAAGGGACAACAATTCCTGAGCAGAAGGCAGTTTGGGTAGGGGTACGAAGTGAGCCAGTCTGGAAAGCGGTCCACCACAACCCAGATAACTGTATGGTGGTCAGAAGAAGGAAGGTCCACAATGAAGTCCATTGTTATGTGTGTCCATGGTCATTTGGCAATGGACAATGGTTGGAGCAAGCCAGGAGGCAAGGATCGGGGAGCCTTGTTGTCCGCACAAATTGTGCAGGCTTTCATATAATCCTGAGCATCAGACTTCATAGTAGGCCACCAAACATGTTGGGAAAGACGCTTGAAAGTCTTAGTTGAACCAGGATGTCCTGAGAGCTTGCTATCATGAGCCCAGGCTAGCACAGGGATGCATAGGTTCAGAGGTACAAAGAGGATATCGGAGGCCATGGGGGTACCAGGAGGTTTACTAGACTGAGCACGTTGCAATCTTTGCAGAAGAGTGGTATTGAGTTGAGCAACCACACAGGAGGGGGTATGATGTGTTCGATAGGAGCTTCTGAGGAATCACTTGAGTGAGGGAACTGACGGGAAAGGGCGTCCACCTTCTTGTTCTTGGTCCCATGAAGATAAGAGACCACAAAGTTAAAATGGGAAAAGAACAAGGCCCTCCTGGCCTGTCAAGGATTGAGTCATGGAGCAGTCTCTAGGTAAGTCAGATTCTTGTGGTCGGTGAGAATCTGAATAGGATTGGCGGTGCCCTCTAACCAGTGACGCCATTCAGTCAAGGCCATCTTAATGGCTAAGAGTTTATGATTACCCACATCGTAGTTCCCCTCAGCAGGAGTAAAGTGTTTAGAGAAAAAGGCTACAGGGTGTGACTTGGAAGTCAAAGGGTCCCTCTGGGTAAGAACTGCTCCAGCCCTTATCTCGGAGGCATCGACCTCTAAAGTGAACTCAAGTTAAGGATCAGGATGGCGGAGCACAGGAGCTGAACAAAAAGCCTTTTTCAGACAAGAGAAGGCGTTTATGGCCTCAGGAGGCCAATGTTTACAGTCTTTGTTCCTTTTTGTCAATTCAGTGAGTGGAGCTACTGTTCTTTATAAACTTGTGGTAATAATTGGAGAATCCCAAGAACCTCTGCAATTCCTTTAAAGAGTTAGGTTGAGTCCATTCTAGTACTGCGGTGAGTTTAGTAGAATCCATGGCAAAATCCTCCTTCGAGATGACATATCCAAGGAATTGGATCTGAACTTGATCAAACTCACACTTTTCTAGCTTGACTACCAAGGAATTCTCTCTGAGACGAAGAAGCACCTGTCTCACATGCCTATGATGCTCCTCTAAAGTGGAAGAGAAAACAAGGATATCATCCAGATAAACGATGACAGTGTGGTTAAGGAGGTCATGGAAGACATTATTGACAAATGCCTGGAAAACTGCAGGGGCGTTACACATCCCAAAGGGCATACAAGGTATCTTGTGTTAAAAGGTGGTCTTCCATTCGTGGCCTGGAAAAATGCGAATCAGATTGTATGCCCCACGTAAGTCCAATTTGGTGAAAAAGCAAGCATCCTGGAGTGAGTCATACAGTTCGGTGATCAATGGTATGGGATAGCGATTCTTGATGGTTATGTTGTTCAAGGCCCTGTAGTCAATGCAGGGTCTGAGCAAACCATCCTTCTTACTGACAAAAAAGAAGCCAGCCCCAGCAGGAGAGGAGGAAGGGTGAATGAACCCTTTAGCTAGGTTCTCTTGGATGTACTCCTCCATGGATTTGGTTTCAGCCTTGGAGAGTGGATAAGTCCTCCCTTTAGGAAGTGGGGCTCCGGGAAAGAGGTCGATCTTGCAGTCATAAGGACGGTGGGGTGGCAGCATGTCGGCTGCTTTTTTTCTCGAACACATCCGCAAAGTCTGTGTATACCGAAGGTAGGTTTGAAGGATTCTGTATACTGGCTATGGGAATACGAGGCAGAGGAATGACTTTAGCAAGGCAGGAGTGGAAACAGGAGGTACCCCATGAGGCTAGTTGTCCCTCAGCCCAATCGAACTGTGGATTGTGTACCCAAAGCCAAGGATGACAGGCTGTGCTGGGGAATGAATTACCTAAAACTGCAGCTGTTCAGTGTGGATTACTTCTACAGTCAAGGTCAGGGGTGCTGACCCAAAATGGATCACGCCTGAACCAAGGGTGGTGCCATCCAGGGTAGTTATTTTGAGACAATGTCTTTTCTGCAGAAGAGGCAAACCAGCTTGAATCATAAAACAGTGATCCAGGAAGTTTCCAGCTGCCCCTGAATCAATGAAGGCTTAAGTGTGGACAGTATTCTGAAGGAAGGTAAGGGTAACAGGTACCAGAATCCGAGAGGAGTGAGGGGATTTAGTTGAGACCATGCTTAGAGGTACCCCAGTGTTATCCCCTAAGCATTGGCTTTTCCCGGCTGAATGTCACAGTCCTTTAGTTTGTGGGTGTTAAATCCACAATAAAAACATAGTCTCATTCTCCTTCTTCTCTGTATTTCAGACTAGGTTTGAAGGAGGAGAGATCCATGGGTTCCTCTACTGAGGTAACTGGAGTAGCTGAAGGAGTAGTAGATGCTGCTGAAACTGGGCGAATAGGAGGACGGGAGGGAAGGACCCTCCTAGTTCTGTCTCTCTCAGCTTACCTTTCCAGAAAGTGAGAGTCCAGATTGATACAAAGCGCTATAAAGTTATCCAAAGAAGAAGGTATATCACAATAAGTGAGTTCATCTTTGATGCATTTATGGAGACCCCTCCTAAAGGCTGCCTTGAGAGTACTGCAATCCCAAGTGGTTTCAAGTGCCAAAGTGCGGAACTCGATGGCATATTGTGCCACAGTTTTATTGTCTTGGCGGAGATCCAGGAGAGAATTTTCCGCAGTAGAAGTACGACCAGAAGTCCCAAACACAGAAGATAGAGCAGAAATGAACTCATCAGCATCATGCAGGAGTGTAGCTTTCTGTTCCAAAAGGGGAGAGACCCAGGCTAGAGCCTTGTCCTTTAGCAAGGAAATAATAAAGGTGACCCTTGATTGATGAGACTGGAAGGTGTGAGGATCATTGTGGAAGTGCAGCCTGAATAGGTTTAGAAAGCCCCTGCTATCCGTAGTACCTTCATATTTGTCAGGCAAGGGTATCCGGGGTATACTTCCAAGGATGTACCACTAGAATGGTCAGACAGGCAGGGTCTGGAAACAGCAAAGCAGTACAAGGATAAACCACTAGAATGGTCAGGCAGGCAGGGTTTGGCAACAGTAGGCAGTCCAAGGGCACACCACTAGAATGGTCAGACAGGCAGGGTTTGGCAACAGTAGAGCAGTCCAGCAGCTTAAGGGTTAAGGCAGATAGAGTAGTCAAACAGGTAGGTTCAGCAACAGTGATCAATCCAGCAGTGTAAGGGTTAAGACAGGTAGAGTAGTCAGACAGGCAGGTTCAGCAACAGCAATTAATCCAGCAGTTTAAGGGTTAAGGCAGGTAGAGAAGTCAGGCAGACAGGAAGGTTCAGTAACGATATTAGGCACAAGAAAGAACGATCTGTCACACCCAGGAGCGCACAAAGTAATACCTATATTTGGGCAGTGACAGATTGTTCTAAAAACATTCAAATAGGTGCAGATTCACGCCACTGAGCTCCGACCGGCATCCGGAGCGTTCGCCGATGATGTCAGTGCCACACGCATCCGGAGCCGACACTGCCCCTGACAACAAGCAGGGAAGGAGATGCTGCGCCCCTATCCACCTGACACATCCCAGCCCCTGATCCCTCTCAAACAGGTCTCTTCCCTCCCCCACCCCACAATGGTCACCCCCATCTTAAGTACTGGCAGAAAGTCTTTTTTTTTAAATATTTTTTTTATTTATTTTGTCTGCAGTGTAGGATCCCCCTTACCCCCCAAACTCCCTTATTCCCCCAAACAGCTCTCTAACCCTACCCCCTCTACCTATTAGTGGTCATCTTAGGTACTGGCAGCTGTCTGCCCGTACCCAGTTTGCAATATTTATTATTTTTTTGTGTGCTTTTCTTAAAAAAGTATTTTTTTGTAGTGTAGCTGCCCCCCTCATTACCTTAACCCCCTTACCCTTCCAGATCCCTTTTCCACATCGGATCTCACATAAGGTCCCCCTATTACTCATTCCCCCTCTCCCCTCCCCATTTACTTACGCTTTGCTTTTTTTCCCCATAGAGTAGCGGTCCCACACGCTCCCGCCGCCTCTCGCCCCCTCCCACTCTCCTTCCATCCTTCTCTCGCCCTCCTCAAGCTCCCTTCCAGCGATGGGCACCGCCCACTCGCCTCCCTCCTAACCCTCCCACGCCACCAACGATTGGCATCGCTGCAATACCCTGAGAGCGGCTGGAAGAGATTGTGATCACTTCCAGTGCTCAATTGGACTGAGGACGTGCCAAGTACGTCCATGGTCATTAACTGCCGTTTTTTGGAGGACGTATCTGGCTCAAAACACTAATTATTAATAAAGGAAACCCTATGCAAAATAAAATGTCAGAGAATTTAGGGTAAAGTGCAATGAAAACAGTCACCTAGATTTAGAGTTTTGCAGCCAAAGGGGTGCATTAGCTACGCATGTTTTTTTCCCCCGCACCTTTTAAACAACGCTGGTATTTAGAGTTCTCAGAAGGGCTGCATTAGGCTCCAAAAAGGGAGCATACAGGCATATTTACCGCCGGCCAGCTTCAAAAACGTGCTTGTTCACGATTCCCCCATAGGAAACAATGGGGCAGTTTGAGCTGAAAAAAAACCTAACACCTGCAAAAAAGCAGCGTTCAGCTCCTAACGCAGCCCCATTGTTTCCTATGGGGAAACACTTCCTAAGTCTGCACCTAACACCCTAACATGTACCCCGAGTCTAAACACCCCTAACCTTACACTTATTAAACCCTAATCTGCCGACCCCACTATTGCTGACCCCTGCATATTATTTTTAACCCCTAATCTGCCGCCTGGTACACCGCTGCATCCTACGTTATCCCTATGTACCCCTAATCTGCTGCCCCTAACACCGCCAACCCCTATATTATATTTATTAACCCCTAATCTGCCGCCCCCAACGTTGCCGCCACCTACCTACAATTATTAACCCCTAATCTGCCGACCGGACCTCACCGCTGCTCTAATAAATGTATTAACCCCTAAAGCTAAGTCTAACCCTAACACTAACACCCCCCTAAGTTAAATATAATTTTATTCTAACTAAATAAAATAATTCTTATTAAATAAATTAATCCTATTTAAAGCTAAATACTTACCTGTAAAATAAACCCTAATATAGCTACAATATAAATAATAATTATGTTGTAGCTATTTTAGGATTAATATTTATTTTACAGGCAACTTTGTATTTATTTTAACCAGGTACAATAGCTATTAAATAGTTAATAACTATTTAATAGTTACCTAGTTAAAATAATTACAAAATTACCTGTAAAATAAATCCTAACCTAAGTTACAATTATACCTAACACTACACTATCAATAAATTAATTAATTAAATAAACTATCTACAATTATCTACAATTAAATAAACTAAACTAAATTACAAAAAAACACAAACACTAAATTACAAAAAAAAAAAAAACACTAAATTACAAAAAATAAAGATTACAAGAATTTTAAACTAATTACACCTACTCTAAGCCCCCTAAAAAAAAATAACAAAGCCCCCCAAAATAAAAAAAATGCCGTACCCTATTCTAAAATAAATATTTTACAGCTTGTTTACCTGACCAGCCCTTAAAAGGGCCTTTTGCGGGGCATGCCCCAAAGAATTCTGCTCTTTTGCCTTTAAAAAAAACATACAATACCCCCCAACATTACAACCCACCACCCACATACCCCTAATCTAACCCAAAGCCCCCTTAAAAAAAACCTAACACTAAGCCCCTGAAGATCTTCCTACCTTATCTTCACCACGCTGGATATCACCGATCCGTCCAGAAGAGGGTCCGAAGTCTTCATCCTATCCAGCAAGAAGAGGTCCAGAAGAGGGTCCGAAGTCTTCATCCTATCCGGCAAGAAGAGGGCATCCGGACCGGTAGACATCTTCATCCAGGCGGCATCTTCTATCTTCTTCCATCCGGCGCGGAGCGGGACCATCTTGAAGCAGCCGATGCGGATCCATCCTCTTCTAACAACGTCCTAAGTCCGAATGAAGGTTCCTTTAAATGACGTCATCCAAGATGGCGTCCCTCGAATTCCGATTGGCTGATAGGATTCTATCAGCTAAATACTTACAGGGGAGACAGCACCGCAGGAAGGGAAGTTACCTTGGAAGTAGCGCAGTCAAGGTGCAGAGATAAACTCTGGTTCAAGAAAGAAGAATATATTATTTTTGGAACAGTTCAGATTGAAACTTTAGCTAATACAAACAATAGCTTGATTATATCCAAGCAAAGTAATAGGGATTTGGATTGGTTATATAGGCTGATGACCTCACAGCCTCAATGTAAGTAGACCATCCCACCTGGCAACTAAGAAGATTTAAGATAGAATGGAATTAAATGAGGATGCATACAATACCCCTGCACCTCTTTCACTCCCCACTCACTGCTGTGCTAGCTACCTTAAATAAGATGGCCATTGTCCGTAAAATAACAGCACCATGTGTGTGTGGCAGCCATCTTTTTTAAGATGCACAGGGGACACTGTAAAGTGATGCTGTTATAAATGATTAAATAATGTGTTTTACATCTGAATATTAGAATGAGTATTCCTCATGGTACTAATGATTAAATCTGAATATCTCTCTGAAATTAATATTGCATTTTAATTGCTGATGCCAATAGATTGTTAAAGTCTATAAGAATCATTCAAATTCTTGAATGTTTCATTTCATATGCAAATGTTGTATTCAAAATAAAGAAAGTTATCATTAATTAGTAAAAAATTAATGTTGAGCATTCTGCTAAAATTAAACATTCATTCAACATTTAGTATTTTTAAAAGACTTAGGGCTCCATGTACGAAGCAGCGAGAGCTGCTCAGGAGCCCTTGCGGGGCAGGTTTGCACATGGCAAGGTGGCAAAGAGAAATCACAGAGTGCTTGCTCGCTCTCGGTGATTGACAGTCCATTCACTCGCACGATTTGGCTGCAAGAATGAAGGGGCTGGCATTACACACTCTTTGGTGTGTGTAATAATACATACGGACCAGCAGACGAACAGATCTGCTGCCTGTATGCAGCGAAGGCAGGCAGACAGCTTTGCCTGCCTTTTAATACATGGGGCCCTTAGTCTTAATTTCAAATGAGTAGTTTTTTTTCTGACAATTGTCAGCTACATTTTACTTCCCCATTGTCATGTGAAAGCCATCAGCCAATTATAAAATGCATATACTTATGTGCCTCAAAAAGTGCATATAAATAGATTGTGTACATTTAGATCATGGAAGTGAGATTGAAGGTTTTTTAAAATTGTGTGCTCAATCTGAATTATGAAAGTTTAATTTTGACTTGACTGTCCCTTTAATGAATGTGCCAAAAATATTCATCATCTAGGACATTTATTACATGAAATTACATAAAAAATTACATAATTGACTGCATCAATAATTCACTATCAATGCTTTATAAATATCTATATCTATCTAACTATGTATATATATATGTGTGTGTGCGAGTGTGTGTATATATATATATATATATATATATATATATATATATATATATATATGTTACTCAAATTTGATGATAAACCTTCTGTCTGTGTACCACCTAGGCGGCCATTACAAACATTTATATAATTTGTCAATGTCAAGTAATATTTGTGTAATAAAAAAAATCAACCCCCTTTTAAAGGTATGTGCCAAAGAATGAATTAATCTTTTTATCAGCTTAAAAATACATTGAGCCCTTACTGTATGACAACATTAACAAAATATTCTATAAAAAAGACAGTGAGCCACGTTACTATAGCTTTTTGGAATTTAGGAGTGAACACTAATGGGCACTATTTAACATGCAGTAAAAGCAAGAGGACCACTGCTTCTAAACCTCTGTGCCACTTTTTAAGGTGGTGGGGGTTGCAACAGCAAGGGGCGGTGTTGGTGTTGCATGTAAACATCCTTGTGCAATTTTAAATGTGGACAACGGACGTCTCTATAGTGAAGAACTTTGCCTATCATGGGGCCCAATATGGTAATTTTCATGGTTCCAAAGTGTATCAGAAATGCTTCCTTGAAAATATGCACTAGAAACACGTTTTATTATCTGTTTTTAGACTTTCAAATGACTAGGGGGACGATTTATCAATGTCTGACGGACATGATCCGCCGTAGCGTATCAAGTCCGCCAGACATCGCTGAATGCCGACAGCACATGCTGTTGGCATTTAACATTGCACAAGCAGTTCTGGTGAACTGCTTGTGCAATGCCGCCCCCTGCAGATTCGCGGCCAATCGGCCGCTAGCAGGTGGTGTTAATCAACCTAATCGTACATGATCGGGGGGATTGATGTCCGCTGCTTATTAACTCTTGTTTCCGGGGAGCCTGAAGGCTCGCGTGGAAACAGATGCATTGGGGCCGATTGACGGATTGATAATGTGTTTATTGCAAGTACAGTTTTGTACTGTTGTTGACTACTTTCACTCACCATAAGATTAATTCTCTGGCAAGTAACTAAAAGCAATATGTTTAGCAAGACCATACGGAAAACATAGGATTCTAGGAGATATATCCTTAATTGTTCACAAGCTTAAAATTCATCATCACTCTGAGGTTTATTAAATCTAAAGAGAAATTAAATATTTTGTTTTTCCTTTGCAAGAATACCATCTGGCAATAATCATACAGCAATATAAATTGCATTGTTGCACGACAATGTCTATTACAATAAACAATGTCTAAAACTTTTTAATTTTAATATTTGAAATGACAGTAAGCAGATATACTTCACAGATGGTTGTGACACAGACTAATGAATTCTTATGTTTCAGTGTCTTATCTAAGAAATGTCTCTAAAGCACTGAAAGGCATTTGTCTTAATAAATTATTTTCATGCTTGTTTGTTATATATCAGTGTTTAAGGGTTTTTTGTGTGTAAATTGTTATAGTGTAATCGTTTCATTACAAATGTGAATTTGTAACACAAACATAAATATTTGTTCCGTTTTCACTAAACGAAAATCTGAACGAAGGCACTAACTAATTTAAAGAAAACAAATACTGATGAAATTTGTCAGTATTCACTTGTTTCCTTCAAATTAGCTGTAAAGGGTTGAATACTTACCTCTAGCACACTGGAGAGCCGCCCTAATCCCAATACTTCTTCACAGATCCCCGGCCGCACTAATAGGAGGCTTAGCGTGGCAGATTCCAGAGCCTGCATTAAGAGACTTTTTTTAGCGCGCACTCTGGGATCCGTCGCACTAAGGGGTAGATTTAAATAGCAGCGGATGCTGCTTTCTACACTCGAAGTTTCGGGCTCGACTGAAACGTAAGTTAAGAAGCAGCTGGTCATATGACCGTTGCTCCTTAACTTGGACTGAAATTATCCCGATTCAATCAGATCGGAATGATTGACATCCCCTCCTAGCGGCATTGCACAAGAATTTCATAAGAAATGCTTGTGCAATGTTAAATGTCGACAGTTAATCATGTCCGCCCGGCACTTGTTAAATCTACTTTGCCGACTATTATCATGGCCCAGGGCTCTGTGAATAAGGGTTGGGATAAGCGCAGGTCTCTAGCACGCTAGAGGGGAAGTATAAGGCTACAGGTAAATTTTTTCTACTGTAACAAAGGAACATTTACATTCATTTAATGAAAATTAATGTAAATGTTCTCCAAATGTTCATTATTCATTTAGTTTTAAACAACACAACTACCGAATAGTGCAGCAGACAAATGTTCTGAAAAATACATTTTTTGAAGATTCATACTGAAAGATTTGTCCGAATTTAATTTTTCACTGCTGCAAAAGTCTAATATATATGGTCCAAAAGTCTGCATCCAATATCTCATTCTACTTTAATTTCAGAATTGCAGAAAAAAAATGTACAATATTTGTCAAACAAAAAACTGTCTTTCTCCTAAAAAAAAAAAGGAATATATATGTTTGGTACATAATAATAATAAAAATAATAATAATAATAATAAAATATATTTTCAATGATTATGATGACCTCCATTTGCTTTAATGATAGAGTTAACTCTGTCTTACATTGATTATTTTAACTAGAACCTGATGAGGATCAGTATGGAGAGGAACTGTTGCTCCTGGCAAGATGATGCTGAAGAGTGAAGACAATTCAATTGGACTTCATGAAAAGTAAGGGCTTTTGTATTCTGTACAATGTGATTAATTATATGCTAGGAGATGAGTAGTTCATGTGGGGAGGGCGAGATTGGCACCCTCCCAGGGCCCTGATTTTTGGGGGACCCCACAATGTCAGCTGTAAGGTTATGAGATGGTGCAATGTATATGTAAAAGTTAGTTTATGAGAAGTCTTTATGGTATCAGGTGTACTAATATTTTTCTTTATATAGGTATCGTTTAATGTTGGCACATGGGTGGACCATACAAAGGGCAATGCATACGGGGGAATGAGGGCACTGGGTTGAAGGGCCCCACAAATGCAACTTGCCCAGGGGCCCTGCAAATTCTAAGGTTGACCCTGTGATGGAGTAGAGTGTAGGTGGTTCTAGTTTTACTTTAGAATTTATGACAAGGAATGCGGGATATCGTGAGTTGTATAGCAGTTTTGTAGTGAGGTAAACCATCAGGGTTTCTTCTGGAGTTGGAAGTCATGATTAGGCTTAATCATAGTAAGGATATGAAAGTTAAGGTTATTTTCAGTTAGGAATATAGCAGTTAGGGTTATTTGATTGGGGATATTGCAGTTATGGTTAACTAAAATGAGGGGTTGAGGTGGGAAGTAAGACAGTAAGTAAGAGGGAACTTTGGCACCTATCTAATTTGGATAACAGAATTATAGCAGCTGAGGTCAGAAACTGCTTGGGGATTGAAAAAGTGAACAATCATCAGAAGACACATAAGACTAACAGTGTGAGTTTGATTAGGTTACTAACATGTACCTGCTCTGACAAATCTTGCTGCTAGATTTTATTTTTTAAAGTGGCTCCATTATAACAGGCTGGATTGGCTCTAAGCTAGGAAGGCTTTGGATAAATAACAAATTCTCAAGTGATGTAATTTCCAGCAACAAACTTAATAATGCTAATTTACTGTGGCAGTTATTCCTTTTTTCAACTAAAGACATTTATAAAAAATGATTAGAACATTCACATATATCTTTGCTGAAACACTGAGAGTTCTCCTTTTTAATGGGTCACATCTGCTCTAGGCCAGGGCAGCTCTGGACAAATGGTATTAACTTCCTAAATGATGTAATTTCCAGTTACAGAATTGATTATGCTTATGATTTTATTTATTTTTTGCTAATTACTGTGTTGAAGAGCAGCACATTTGCAGATATATTTGATGGAACTTTGAGTTCTTAAAAAAAAAATGGAACTTCTGGTGCTGCTGAGAAGCTGAAATGTGTTCATTTTTTACATTATATTTTGTGCACTGATATATTATTATCTTTCTGTATACAGAGTGCCACAATACAGCTGCTAGCCAGTTTCTCTTGGTTACTAGAGAAATAATGAAGATCTTGAGAGTGTCTCGCATCTCAAGCTCTGTTGTATCATAATGATTTCTATCCAGTACTTTAGAACTGCAGATCAAAGACTGTTCACTTGTTTTCATCTATATCAGTAAGAGCACTTAGATACAGTCTTCCGAGAAACCAATATATGATGAGTAGCACTCTTATAAAATTTTGCGAATTTTTTTTTTAAAGTATATGTCACCATTTTATTGGAAAGATGAAATGAAACATTTTTCATTGTCAAAAAACTCCCTCTCTTGAGAATCATGCCATGGATGTATCAAGTAACCATATTTGTTTCTATCCTTTTTGGGGACTCTTGTTATACACCCTATGTTTATGATTACTTTTTTAAGGTATATATTTTTTATTGTTTGTTATTAAAATATAATAAAAAAATTATAGTTCTTGAATAGTGGCAACAGCATTTAAAATCAATCCCTCTCTCTCTCTACAAATAATGTAAAACATCTAACAAAAGGACAGTAATAAATAATACAAATATAATCATATTAAAAAATAATTGTTGCGAAATCTGTTGGTGCTCTACAAATAACTGAAAATAATATGTAGGTAAACAAATAGCAATAAAACAAAATAACATATTAAGGCCTAGATTACGAGTTGAGTGCAAAATTGCACTTTTGCGCTCCACTCAGTAATACTAGCGCACGCAAATGTGTGCTGGTATTACAAGTTAAGCGCAACCTCATGTTTGCTTTGTCTGGAAGCCTTAAACTCACGTGAACGTGCTTCCATGGGCTCCAATGGGAGCCTTGTTCTGATGCCGTGAGACACGGCAAAGAACCTAGCGCAGCTCAAGGGGGTAAGTTGTGCAGCATTGGGCAGAAAATTAAAAATATATATGTAAAGGAATATATACATATATATTTATTTGTTTATATGTATATATACATATATAAACACATAAATATATATATGTATATAAGCAAATACACTCACCGGCCACTTTATTAGGTACACCTGTTCAATTGCTTGGTGACACAAATTGCTAATCAGCCAATCACATGTCAGCAACTCAATGCATTTAGGCATCTAGATGTTGTGAAGACAACTTGCTGACGTTCAAACCGAGCACCAGAATGGGGAAGAAAGGGGATTTAAGTGACTTTGAACAAGGCATGGTTGTTAGTGCCAGACAGGCTGGTCTGAGTTAGACATGTGCAATTCATTTCAGCCAAATTTAGTTTTCAGACTAATTTTTGCTGATTCTGAGTTCCGGATAAATCTGAATTTCAAAATTGGTATCATAATTAAAATCACGAAAAAATCCATAAACAAATAAATCAGTTTCTGAATTTTCGGATCCATTCTTTATATTCATTCTAGCTAATTTATTATTAACTAAACATGTGCGTTTCATTTTGGACAAATTCAGAATTCAGACGACTTTTGGCCGATTTGGAGATTCGGATGCATCTGAATTGCAGAATCAGCATATGCCAAAAAATTCCGAAAAGTAATCAATTTGTTTTCAAATTTTTGGATCCATTATTCATACTCTGGATTTTTCATTGTTCCTAAACCGCAGTTCCCCAACACTAACTCAAAGGGGCCCATTTATCAAGCTCCAGATGGAGCTAGAGGGCCCGTGTTTCTGGCGAGCCTGCAGGCTCTCCAGAAACACCAGTTATGAAGCAGCGGTCTAAAGGCCACTGCTTCATAACCTGTCCGCCTGCTCTGAGCAGGCAGATAGACATCGCCGCAGTTCAACACGATTGAGTACGATCGGGTTAATTGACACGCCCCTGCTGGTGGCTGGTTGGCAGCGAATCTGCAGGGGGCGGCATTGCACCAGCAGCTCACAAGAGCTGCTGGAGCAATGCTGAATACGAAGAGCGTATTGATCTCCGCGACAGTGCAGATCAGGTCCGACAGACCTTTGTCAAATAGGCCCCTAAGTCTATAATAAAGGTATTAACCCCTAAACTGCCATTCCCCGACATCGCCGACACTAACTAAATCTATTAAGCCCTAAACCGCCGTCCCGAAACATCGCTGACATGAACTAAACCTATTAACCCTTAAACTGTACCCCCCACATCGCCAACACTAACTAAACCTATTAACTCCTAAACAGCCGTTCCAAAACATTGTTGACACAAACTACACCTATTTACCCCTAAACAGCAACCCCTCCACATTGCCGCCACTAAATAAAGCTATTAACCCCTAAACCGCACCCCAACTTGCCAACACTAACTAAACTTATTCACTCCTAAACCGCCATTCCGAAAAACATCGCCGACACAAACTAAACCGATTTACCCTTAAACCGCAACCCCCCCACATCACCGCCACTAAATAAAGCTATTAACCCCTAAACCACACCTCCAAACTTGCCGACACAAACTAAACCTATTAACCTCTACACCGCCATCCCAAAACATCGCTGACACAAACTAAACCTATTAACCTCTAAACCGCACCCCCCCACATCGCCGACACAAACTAAATCTTTTAACCCCTAAACTGCACCCCCCACATTGCTAACACTAACTAAACCTATTAACCCCTAAACCGCCGCTCCAAAACATAGCCGACATGAACTAAACCTATTAACCCCTAAACTGCATACACCCCACATCGCTGACACAAACTAAACCTATTAACCCCTAAACCGCAACCCCCCACATCGCCGACACAAACTAAACCTATTAACCCCTAAATCGCAACCCCCCCACATCGCCGACACTAAATAAAGCTATTAACCCCCAAACCACACCCCCCAACTTTCCAACACTAATTAAACTTATTAACCCCTAAACCGCTATTCCAAAACATCGCCAACACTAACTAAAGCTATTAAACCCTAAACCGCCATTCCCAAACATCGCCAATACTAACTAAACTATATTAACCCCTAAACCTAACACCCCCTAACTTTAACATAATTAAAATATAACTAAATTTAAATTATAATTTTTAACTAAATAATACCTATTTAAATCTAAATACAAAGTAACTTACCTGTGAAATAAAACCTAAGCTAGCTACAATATTTTTTTATTTCACAGGACTAGTTAGTAAAAAATAGTTGTTAACTATTTACTAACTACCTAGTTAAAAAAAAATACAAACTTACCTGTAAAATAAAAATTAAACCTAAGCTGCCTTACACTAAAACCTACCATTACAAAATAAAAAAACTACCATTACAAAAAATAAAAACCACTAAAGTTACAAAAAAGAAAAAAACTACCATTACAAAAAATAACAAACTAAATTATCAAAAACAATAAAAAATATTCTTATTCTAATACCCCTTTTTAAAAAACAAAACAAAACCCACCCCAAAATAAAAAAATCCCTAATCTATAATAAACTACCAAGAGCCCTTAAAAGGGCCTTTTGTAGGGCATTGCCCTAAAGAAATCAGCTCTTTTTTTTCTACAAAAGAAAAACACAAAGACCCACTAACATTACAACCCCCCCAAACCCACAAAATAAAAATAAAGTTAAACCTAATCTACCCATTGCCCTGAAAATGGCATTTGTATTGGCATTACCCTTAAAAGGGCATTCAGCTCTTTTAACAGTGCCCACAATTACACAAAATAACAAACAAATTATCAAAATAATAAAAATTATTCATATTCTAATACCCATTTAAAAAAAAAAAAACACCCCAAAATAAAAAAACCTAATCCCTATAATAAACTACCAATTGCCCTAAAGAAATCAGCTATTTTGCTCACAAATAAATACAAAGACCCACTAACATTACAAACCCTCACCCCCAGACCCCCCGTTATAAAGATTCGGTCCGAATGTCTCGAACCAAATTTTTTTACGAACTGAAACAAAGCAAACCAGTCTATTCTAAAAAGCCAGCAACACTAACTAAAACACTAACTAAACCTATTAATAACCACTAAACCAGCGTCCCCCCACATCGCCAACACTAACTAAACCTATTAACTGCTATACCACCGCACCCCACATCGCTAACACTAACTAAATCTATTTACTCCTAAACCGCCGTCCCCCTACATCGCCAACACTAACTAAACCTATTAACTCCTAAACCGCCGTTCCCCCACATCGCAAACACTAAATAAAATTATTAACCTCTAAACCGCCGTCCCCCACATCGTAACAATTACAAAAAATAATAAACACTAAAATTACAAAAAATAAAGAAAACTACTATTACAAAAAATAACAGACGAAATTATCCAAAACAATAAAAAATTATTCCTGTTCAAAACAGTCAATAAGATTTGAGCAGCTCTTATCCTATTGGCTGATTTGAATTTTTCAGCCAATAGGAATGCAAGAGTACCCCAATATAAAAGGGTTACCTTGCATTCAATCTTCAGTGTGCGAAGGACAGTAGCATAAAGCCGACCTCCGCCTCTGCTCTGCATCAACCGACCGATTTGCCATGAAGATAGAAGATGCCGGACCCGCAATGGATGAAGATGCCTGGAGCCGCCTGGATGAAGATGTTTCGCCTCTGGGAAGAAGATGGATGTCCGGACTTCATCAATAGTGAGTACCGATTTTGGGGTTAGTGTTAGGTTTTTTTGGGGTGGTTTTATTTTTAGATTAGAGTTTTTTTTATTTTTTAATGGGCTGAAAAGGAGCTGAATGTCTTTTTAAGGGCTATGCCCATACAAATGCCCTTTTCGGGGCAATGGCTAGATTAGTTTTTTTTTTTTAGTTTTGAGGGGTTTTAATGTTAGGGGGTATTTGGTTTAATTTATTGGCAAAAGAGCTATTAACTTTAGAGCAATGCCCTAAAAAAGACCTTTTAAGGGCTATTGGTAGTTTATTAAAGATTAGGATTTTTTATTTTGGGGTGTTTTTTTTTTTAAAACGGGGGTATTAGAATAGGAATAATTTTTATTATTTTGGATAATTTTGTTTGCTACTTTTTGTAATTTTAGTGTTTATTATTTTTTGTAATTGTAGTTTTTATTTTTTTGCAATGTTAGGTTTTACTAATTTTAGTAATGTTAGGTTTTTTAATTTTTTGTATTTATTATTATTTATTTTTTAACACAAGTAATGTTAGTTTTTTTTTATTTTAGCTTAGGTTTTATTTCTATTTCACAGGTAAGTTTGTATTTATTTTAACTAGGTAGTTAGTAATTATGTTAAAGTTAGGGGGTGTAATGTTTAGGGGTTAATAGTTTATGGTAGCTGCGATTTGGGGGGTGGCAGTTTCGGGATTAAAAGTATAATTTAGGTAGTTGCGAAGTGGGGGCCGGCGGTTTAGAGGTTAATAGCTTTATTTAATGTTTTGCGATGTGGGGGGATGGCAGTTTAGAGGTTAATAGGTTTATTTAGTGTTTGCAATGTGGGGAACGGTGGTTTAGGGGTTAATATGTTTATTTAGTGTTGGCGATGTGGGGGAATGGCGGTTTAGGGATAAATAGGTTTATTGTGGGGGTACAACGGTTCAGAGGTTAATATGTTTAGTTACTGTTTTGGCGATGTGAGGGAATGGCGGTTTAGAGGTTTTTATTTAGTGTTGGCGATGTGGGAGGACGGCAGTTTAGATGATTTGGTTTCGGCATATTCCTTATGTTAAGTTAAATCCTTTTTTATTAGTTATTTTGTATCCATTGTTTATTTATATTCATTATTCTATTCTAAATGTAAGTTTGTATATATTTTAACTAGGTAGTTAGTAATTGTAACGTTTATTTAGGTGTATTTTAATTGTTAAAGTTAGAGGGTGTTAGGTTTAGGGGTTAATAGATTAATTAAGGTAGTTGCGATGTGGGGGGCGGGGGTTTAGGGGTTAATAGCTTTATTTAATGTTGGCAATGTGGGGGATGGTGGTTAAAGGGTTAATACTTTAATTTAGGTAGTTGCGATGTGGGGGAACTGCAGTTTAGGGGTTAATAGCTTTATTTAGTGTTTGCAATTTGTGAGGGGGCGGTTTAGAGGTTAATATGTTTATTTAGTGTTTGCGGTGTGGGGGGCGGCGGTTTAGGGGTTAATAGATTATTTAGTGTTGGCGATGTGGGGGGACGGCAGTTTAGGGGTTATTAGGTTTATTTAGTGTTGGTGATGTGGGGGACGGCAGTTTAGGGGTTGTTTATTTAGTGATGGCAATTTAGGGGTTAATAGGTTTAGTTAGTGTTGTTGATGAGGGGGAACGGCAGTTTGGAGGTTCATAGCTTTTTATTTAGTGTTGGCGATGTGGGAGGACAGTGTTTTAGATAATTTGGTTTCGGTATATTCGTTATGATGTTAAATCGTTTTTCGGATCAATTCTTTATTCATATTCTTTATTCATATTCATTATTCCATTTGAAACGTAAGTTTTTATTTATTTTAACTAGGTAGCTAGTAATTGTAACGTTAATTTAGGTGTATTTTAATTATGTTAAAGTTAGGGGGTATTAGGTTTAGGGGTTAATAGTTTCATGTAGGTAGTTGTGATGTTAGGGGGCAGCAGTTTAGGGGTTAATAGCTTTATTTAGTGTTGGCAATGTGGGGGACGGCAGTTTAGGGGTTAATAGTTTAATTTAGGCAGTTTGTTATGTGGGGGGACAGCGGTTTAGGGGTTAATAGCTTTATTTAGTGTTTGCAATATGGCGGACAGCGGTTTAGGGGTAAATAGATTAATTTAGTGTTGGCAATGTGGGGGGATGACGGTTTAGGGGTTAATATGTTTATTTAGTGTTGGTGATGTGGGGGGGATGGCGGTTTAGGGGTTAATAGATTTATTTAGTGTTGGCGATGTGGGGGGACTGCGGTTTAGGGGTTAAAAGGGTTTATTTAGCGGTTAATATGTTTTGTTAGTTTTGGCGATGTGGGGGGACGGCGGTTTAGAGGTTTATAGGTTTTATTTAGTGTTGGCGATGTGGCAGGATGGCGATTTTAGATCATCAGCATATTTGTTATGTTAAGTTAAATAGTTTTTTGGATCCATTCGTTATTTCAGATCCATTCTTTATTCATATTTATTATTCTATGCTAAAGATTAGAATAGAATAATCAATATGAATAAAGAATGAATACAAAATAACAAATGGTTGCGAAATAACGGATGGATTCTGAAAAAACGATTTAACTTAATATAACTAATTTGCCGAAACAAAATTATTTATTTAACTAATGAAAACAAAAAGAAACGAAACAAATTTTTTCGCCGTGCACATGTCTAGTCAGAGTATTTCAAAAACTGCTGATCTACTAGGAGTTTCACGCACAACCATCTCTAGGGTTTACAGAGAATATCCAGTAAGTGGAAGTTGTGTGGACGAAAATGCCTTATTGATATCAGAGGTCAGAGGAGAATGGGATGACTGGTTCAAGATTATAGAAAGGCAACAGTAGCTCAAATAACCATTCGTTTACAACCAAGGTATGCAGAATACCATCTCTGAACGAACAACATGCCGAACCTTGAAGCAGATGGACTACAGCAGCAGAAAACCATACCGGTTGTCACTTTTGTCAGCTAAGAAGAGGAAACTGAGGCTAAAATTGCACAGGCTCACCAAAATTGAACAATAGAAGATTGAAAAAATGTTGCCTGGTCTCGATTTCAGCTGCGATATTCAGATAGTAGGGTTAGAATTTGCCATAAACAACATGAAAGCATGGATCGATTCTGCCTTGTATTAACGGTTCAGGCTGGTAGTGGTGGTGTAATGGTGTGGGGGATATTTTCTTGGCACATTTTGGGCCCCTTAGTACCAATTGGGCATTGTTTAAATGCCATGGCCTACCTGAGTATTGTTGCTGACCATTAGTGATGTTGCGAACTGTTCGCCGGAGAACAGTTCCCGGCGATCTTAGCTTGTTCGCGTTCGCCTTCGCCGCGCCGGGCGAACATATGCAATGTTCGATCCACCCCCTATTCGTCATCATTGAGGAAACTTTGACCCTGTATCTCACAACCTTCAGACACATTTGAGCCAATCAGCAGCAGACACTCCCTCACAGACACTCCCAGCTCCTGGGCAGCAGCCATTTTAGATTCATTACGATCCTGCATTCTTAGTGAGAGGAGGGTTAGTGCTGCTGCTGGTGATTTTATAGGAAAATAGATAGCTAGGCTAGTGTATTTAGTGTCCACTACAGTCCTGAAGGACTCATCTAATCTCTGCTGTAAGGACAGCACCCCAAAAAGCCATTTTTAGGGCTAGAACTTCAGCCCAAAAAGCCCTTTTTAGGGCTAGAACTTCAGTCGTTTTTTTTTTTTATTATTTATCATTTTATTTGCATTTGCCTGGCTGTCAGCCTGTGTGTGAGGCTCACAGCATATACTGTGATTAGTGCCACCACTGATATCTGCTTAACATTAGTGTACATTTTTTTAAAAAAACTTTTAAATAATTTTGTTAGTGTAATCTAATTTCATTTTCTATCAGACCTGTGTGTCAGGCCCACATCATATACTGTGATTAATTGCTCTGTGCCACCACTGATATCTGGTGTAACATTAGTGTAAATTAAAAAAAAAAAAATTACATCATTTTGTTAGTGTAATCTAATTTAATTTTCTATCAGGCCTGTGTGTCAGGCTCACATCAAAAACTGTGATTAATTCTTCTGTGCCACCACTGATATCTGGTTAACATTAGTGTAAATTAAAAAAAAAAAAAAAAAAAAATTACATAATTTTGCTAGTGTAATCTAATTTAATTTTCCATCAGGCCCACATCATATACTGTGATTAATAGCTTTGTTTTCTACCACTTATATCTGGTGTAACATTAGTGTAAATTTAAAAAAAAAAAAAACTTTTACATCAGTCCTCTTCTAGTGTTATTTAATTTTAGTTGCCAGGCCAGCCTGGCTGCCACTAGTGCCAGCATGTGTGTCAGGCTGCCAGAATATACTGTGCCTACTTCCATGTGTGCCAGGCCAACTTGTCAACTAGTGCAATGTGGGGGGATGACGGTTTAGGGGTTAATATGTTTATTTAGTGTTGGTGATGTGGGGGGGATGGCGGTTTAGGGGTTAATAGATTTATTTAGTGTTGGCGATGTGGGGGGACTGCGGTTTAGGGGTTAAAAGGGTTTATTTAGCGGTTAATATGTTTTGTTAGTTTTGGCGATGTGGGGGGACGGCGGTTTAGAGGTTTATAGGTTTTATTTAGTGTTGGCGATGTGGCAGGATGGCGATTTTAGATCATCAGCATATTTGTTATGTTAAGTTAAATAGTTTTTTGGATCCATTCGTTATTTCAGATCCATTCTTTATTCATATTTATTATTCTATGCTAAAGATTAGAATAGAATAATCAATATGAATAAAGAATGAATACAAAATAACAAATGGTTACGAAATAACGGATGGATTCTGAAAAAACGATTTAACTTAATATAACTAATTTGCCGAAACAAAATTATTTATTTAACTAATGAAAACAAAAAGAAACGAAACAAATTTTTTCGCCGTGCACATGTCTAGTCAGAGTATTTCAAAAACTGCTGATCTACTAGGAGTTTCACGCACAACCATCTCTAGGGTTTACAGAGAATATCCAGTAAGTGGAAGTTGTGTGGACGAAAATGCCTTATTGATATCAGAGGTCAGAGGAGAATGGGATGACTGGTTCAAGATTATAGAAAGGCAACAGTAGCTCAAATAACCATTCGTTTACAACCAAGGTATGCAGAATACCATCTCTGAACGAACAACATGCCGAACCTTGAAGCAGATGGACTACAGCAGCAGAAAACCATACCGGTTGTCACTTTTGTCAGCTAAGAAGAGGAAACTGAGGCTAAAATTGCACAGGCTCACCAAAATTGAACAATAGAAGATTGAAAAAATGTTGCCTGGTCTCGATTTCAGCTGCGATATTCAGATAGTAGGGTTAGAATTTGCCATAAACAACATGAAAGCATGGATCCATTCTGCCTTGTATTAACGGTTCAGGCTGGTAGTGGTGGTGTAATGGTGTGGGGGATATTTTCTTGGCACATTTTGGGCCCCTTAGTACCAATTGGGCATTGTTTAAATGCCACGGCCTACCTGAGTATTGTTGCTGACCATTAGTGATGTTGCGAACTGTTCGCCGGAGAACAGTTCCCGGCGATCTTAGCTTGTTCGCGTTCGCCTTCGCCGCGCCGGGCGAACATATGCAATGTTCGATCCACCCCCTATTCGTCATCATTGAGGAAACTTTGACCCTGTATCTCACAACCTTCAGACACATTTGAGCCAATCAGCAGCAGACACTCCCTCACAGACACTCCCAGCTCCTGGGCAGCAGCCATTTTAGATTCATTACGATCCTGCATTCTTAGTGAGAGGAGGGTTAGTGCTGCTGCTGGTGATTTTATAGGAAAATAGATAGCTAGGCTAGTGTATTTAGTACAAGGAGTGAAAAAAAGGAGCACGAGCAGCGGTTCAATGCACATAACATTTATTTACAAATGCCAAACATAGCGCCATGGCGCTCAGAGTGAAGAAAAAAGAAAAACAACACGTTTGTCAAGCAAAACAAAACCGTGAGAGGGGATAACACACCCCGGGGTAAATACTGACAAAAATCAATGGGACTAGCATAAAGAAACAGGTATACGCGCTTCAGCTTACAGCCTTACTCATTACCTGGCTAAAACACAATGAGGTGAACTTAAAAACAGTGGCTAGTCACCCTATTGGTAGTTGGGAACACTCCCATTAATTAATCCTCCAATGGAAATTTGTTTACG
The DNA here is from genome assembly GCF_027579735.1 of Bombina bombina. Classification (NCBI taxonomy): domain Eukaryota; kingdom Metazoa; phylum Chordata; class Amphibia; order Anura; family Bombinatoridae; genus Bombina; species Bombina bombina. Next base: position 116,216,592 of record NC_069509.1, read on the forward strand.
TAGCTAAGAACACCTGAGACAGCACGGAAGTGTGCACTGTTTTCAGCTCACAGTAAAACATATGGAATAGAATAGAAACATAAACAGTTCCAGTGCATTATGTGTAACATCAATCTAATAAATATAAACAATTTAGGTTAACAAAACATGATAAATTGTTGATGTACTCAATTCAGACAAGAGAGAGTAGTAAAGAACCCCGGACCCAGCCGGAAACATTTGTGTTGCTGGGAAACCGCTTCATAGTTGCTGAAATAAAAAATAAAAAATATAAATAATAAATATAAAAAATACAGATGGTATAAGCACAGGATGACTGTTGTTTGCAACCAGAGTATACAACTCATGTAAATATTAAACTATAGTGGCCAGACCCTAGGCATACTATACATACGCTATAGTTATGATAATAATACAATTAGCTCATAATAAAAATAGTAAGGTCAATAGTGTCTATAGATACAAAAGTGCTGTAATCATATGCATTCCTTAGCAAACTGGACAACCGGTAGCCTTATTGTTATAACAGGGAGCCTTATTTACAATAGAAGAGTGAATCTAAAGGGCAAGCTAAAATAACAGGGACCCGGAGAGCTATACTGAAGTGTCCTGTGTAGTTAGGCTCCTACTCTCCTGGGGTAACATGGTATAGACATGGTGAACCGGGTGGGGGAGAGGAAGGGATAGGCCCTACCAAAAATTGATAAGGTCATATTCTGAATTCAGGCCCTCTGGAACTCTTGTCCTGAGTTTAAAGATCCAGAAGGCCTCCCTCTCCCCCAGCCTGCGGACCCTGTCAACTCCACCCTTACAGGGAGCCACCCTCTCAATAATAGTCCAAGTAAAGGAGCTAGTGTCTTTCTGGTGTGTGCCCGCAAAATGTTGGATCAAAGCTGTAGTGAGTACCCCCGCCCTTATATCACTAAGGTGCTCTTTAATACGGGTTCTGGCCTCTCTTGTCGTGAGGCCTACATATTGAAGGGAACATTCCCTACAAGAAATAACATAAACTACATATGTGGACCTGCAATTGAGGCAAGAATCTATCATAAAGTTCTGACCTGTCATTAGTGAGGTAAACTGGTTTCCAGGAGCCAGCTTTTCACAAGCCACACATGTACGATGGTGGCAGTGAAATGTACCTTTACAACTCAACCATGAAGAAGTGGGTTGTACTGTCTTTTTAATTTTTGTGGGTGCCACAATATTTCCTATTGTTCTGTTTTTCTTGTAGGAGTACCTTAGGCCATCTGTGACCACTCCTTGGAGTTTGTCATCTGCAGATAGCATGTTGAAATTATGCCTCACTATTTGGCAAATTTCCCTGTATTGTCTTGAGTACTCAGTTAGGAAGACAACTTTGTTGTCTTTCCCTTCCTGAGTGCAGGATTTAGGCCTAAGGAGTCTTTCCCTAGGTATTCCTCTAACAATATTCCTCGCTTTTGTGATGACAGAACTCCTATAGCCTCTCTCTTTCAGGCGTAAGGTCAGTTCATTGGCCTGTTTCTCATAAACCTCTGCATTACTGCAGTTTCTTTTCAGCCTAATGAACTGACCCTTCGCTACCCCTTTAAACACTCCTGGCGGATGGCAACTAGCTGCATGTAGCAGTGAGTTGCCCGAAATGGGTTTGCGGTAGGTCTCTGAGCTGATGAACTGGTCCTGTCTACCTCTGAGGGTCACGTCTAGAAAATTAATAGTGTCGCTTTGTATCTCATTAGTAAAGTGTATCCCCATAGAGTCATCATCAAGACTTTTTATGAATGTCTGTAGTTCAGATTCACTGCCTCCCCATATAAAAAGGAGGTCGTCGATATAGCGACCGTACCAAACCACTTTGTCTTTGTGAGGATTCCCATCTCCATAGACGTGGGACAGCTCCCACCAACCCATGAACAAGTTGTTGTTTGACCGGCCCCTAGTGTAGCACAGCAGCCAGGTATTGCACCAATTCACCTGACCGCATTATCACGCCCATCACCTGGGACACAAACGGAAGGAGGAGCTACCCACCGCAGCCATCAGAGCTCACTCAGGCTTACCGTAGGAGCTGGATACCAATTGAATCAGACGTCCCATACACAGTAAGGAGGACGGATATATTACCGCAACGGACTGTCGTTCAGGATCCAGCAGCACACAGGTATGAGGTGTGGACTCTTGGCATATATTTACTAGACATCTAGTGTGTTTGCATTTTATTCTTACATATGTGCATCTAGCGGTGGTATACGAACCTCACCGGTCTAAGTCTGAGGTAGGGAATACTCACTGGACCTGGTTATATAATCCTGTCAATTTTTAAACATTACATGCATTGTGATTCTGGGAGCTAGCTGACCAACACACTGCTCTCAAGTAGAATGACACACATCACCGCGGTTACCCTCTATCTAAGTGACTTTCCCTTGTTTTTCTGCTTTATTATGTGTATACGTGGGGTCTTGGCCAGACTCCTGGGAGGGTAACCGAAGTCCTAGGTGGCATCAACACCAATTGAAGTTATTGGCACACAATCATTGTTATTAGTTTTAAAACATTTTTTTTTGTGTGAGCGTTTTTTGCGGTCAGGTATGAGTGAAGGGGGTAGTACTGAAGTAGCTTCACTGTTTTCACTGAGGAATGCACAGGAAAGGAACACTGCTCCTGTGGATTATAACAAAGTGTTTTCCACTGACAAATCCCATTATAGCTTGGTTGCCCTATTTGAGGAATTAGAATTTCTACTCCTAAAAGAAAACAAGCTCATCTGGGATATAAAGACTTTGACTAAATATCAGGAATTGGGCATTATACCCAGGGGACTGAGGCTAAACAAATTTCCAACTTTTGTCACAGATGATAAAATATTCATTGATCTGTGGAATGGCCACCTGAGTACCTGCTCACAGAAACCTATGCAGCTGATCTGCGAATACAAACAGAAATCCCTAGAGGAGCTAACATTAAAAATTAAAGAGGTTCAGAGGGAACTAAATAATAGGAGCAAGGAACCAAGCTATTTAAAGTTTGACAGCACACTTCAGCAAATAATAGCAGAAGCGAAAACACTGCTATTAGAAATAAAACACAGTAAATACCTCAGAGACCAGCTAGACTACGACTTGAATCGTGTCTATGTATGGAACAAAAAGGATAGACAAACTTTAAGGAAGGAACAAAACAGAAATACATTTTACCCAAATAAATCGAGGGGGAATAACAGACACAGGCGAAGTAGAAGGAGAGTGAACTTCTTTGAAAGTGAAGGGGAATCGTGTGATGAGGGGTCTGGATCGGGTGGGGAAGAAATACCACCTAAGACACCAGTCACCAGACCAAAGGATAATTCGATACCTCTACCACCCTCTATACTAAAAACACAAGCTCCACAGCCACGCTCACACTACAGGGAAGAAACAAGATGTGTAGAGACGAGTACTACAGAGGCTACGGAAGTGGAGAGAGCACAATTGGAACAGGTTTTTCACATCCCCCAAAGAACACCAGACGGGGGGGAGGCGCCAGCAAGGATCAAAGCCACCAATACAAGGATCAAAGGAGGTATCCTCAGAGGAAGGGCAGAGGCCGAGGCAACTACAGAATGTACTGAATCTCTCAGATGTGGTGTTGACCAAACATGAACTGGAGGTACTGAGCCTGGGACTGTCCTTTACGCCCACTGCAGACTTTAACCTGTTCAGGACATTACTTGATGTCAATAAGCTAATTCGGAAACTAACACTAAGGAAGTTCTACCATTCCCAAGAGGGAGAGAGTGATGAGAGCCACGCATCTATTACCAGGAACAGGTCAGGGGGCTTGGTAGGCCCAGGGCCCGACAATCAATTTAGTTTCCAGGAACTCTGTGACATTAGGTCTCTAGAGACACTAGGGGATGAGGCCAGCGAGGCTGGGTGTGTACAGGTTCCATCCTTTAAGTGTAAGTCCTCGTTCTATCCGATCCAGAACAGAGGCCAAGTCTTGGAGAAATTCCAACAGAGGGTAGAATCGGACCTCACTAAGTTATATTATAAGTCAGAGAGGGGCAAACATAACAACATATCAGCACCACAGAGGAAGGCACTGGACAGCCTAGCCAGCAATGAAAACATAGTGGTAAGGGCCGCAGATAAGGGTGGCACCATAGTGGTGCTCAATGCCAGTAGCTTCAGGGAGGAAGCTTACAGGCAATTAAGGAATACTGATGACTACAGTGCTCTGCCAGGTGATCCGACAGGGAGGTTCCAGCGGCGGTTGGCCTCCCTTGTGGACGATGGTGTGGAGCTAGGCTTTATTGATGCCAAGACACGGGATTATCTCATAGTGTCTAATCCCACCATCCCTACATTTAACCACCTGCCCAAGGTCCATAAATCTACTGAAAATATACAGGGGAGGCCAATCGTAAGTGGCATTGGATCCCTGCTGGAACACCTGTCAGAGTGGCTGGATCATGTCTTGCAGCCAATGGTGAGTGCTTTATGGAGCTTTCTCTCAGATACCAAGCATGTACTCAATCTTCTCTCAAGAGTAGTTTGGAGCAAACACTATGTTTGGCTGACAGCTGATGTAAAATCGCTATATACCTCTATTCCACACATAAAGGGGCTACAGGCCATTCGGTTTTTCTTAGAAAAACAATACGGACCGGAATCAAACTTTGTGAACTTTGTGGTGGAAGTTACCAACTTCCTTCTCAACCATAACTACTTTGAATTTGGGGGGGATTTCTTTCTCCAGAGGCGTGGGACGGCTATGGGGGCTAAATTTGCCCCCTCCTACGCCAACTTGTTCATGGGTTGGTGGGAGCTGTCCCACGTCTATGGAGATGGGAATCCTCACAAAGACAAAGTGGTTTGGTACGGTCGCTATATCGACGACCTCCTTTTTATATGGGGAGGCAGTGAATCTGAACTACAGACATTCATAAAAAGTCTTGATGATGACTCTATGGGGATACACTTTACTAATGAGATACAAAGTGACACTATTAATTTTCTAGACGTGACCCTCAGAGGTAGACAGGACCAGTTCATCAGCTCAGAGACCTACCGCAAACCCATTTCGGGCAACTCACTGCTACATGCAGCTAGTTGCCATCCGCCAGGAGTGTTTAAAGGGGTAGCGAAGGGTCAGTTCATTAGGCTGAAAAGAAACTGCAGTAATGCAGAGGTTTATGAGAAACAGGCCAATGAACTGACCTTACGCCTGAAAGAGAGAGGCTATAGGAGTTCTGTCATCACAAAAGCGAGGAATATTGTTAGAGGAATACCTAGGGAAAGACTCCTTAGGCCTAAATCCTGCACTCAGGAAGGGAAAGACAACAAAGTTGTCTTCCTAACTGAGTACTCAAGACAATACAGGGAAATTTGCCAAATAGTGAGGCATAATTTCAACATGCTATCTGCAGATGACAAACTCCAAGGAGTGGTCACAGATGGCCTAAGGTACTCCTACAAGAAAAACAGAACAATAGGAAATATTGTGGCACCCACAAAAATTAAAAAGACAGTACAACCCACTTCTTCATGGTTGAGTTGTAAAGGTACATTTCACTGCCACCATCGTACATGTGTGGCTTGTGAAAAGCTGGCTCCTGGAAACCAGTTTACCTCACTAATGACAGGTCAGAACTTTATGATAGATTCTTGCCTCAATTGCAGGTCCACATATGTAGTTTATGTTATTTCTTGTAGGGAATGTTCCCTTCAATATGTAGGCCTCACGACAAGAGAGGCCAGAACCCGTATTAAAGAGCACCTTAGTGATATAAGGGCGGGGGTACTCACTACAGCTTTGATCCAACATTTTGCGGGCACACACCAGAAAGACACTAGCTTCTTTACTTGGACTATTATTGAGAGGGTGGCTCCCTGTAAGGGTGGAGTTGACAGGGTCCGCAGGCTGGGGGAGAGGGAGGCCTTCTGGATCTTTAAACTCAGGACAAGAGTTCCAGAGGGCCTGAATTCAGAATATGACCTTATCAATTTTTGGTAGGGCCTATCCCTTCCTCTCCCCCACCCGGTTCACCATGTCTATACCATGTTACCCCAGGAGAGTAGGAGCCTAACTACACAGGACACTTCAGTATAGCTCTCCGGGTCCCTGTTATTTTAGCTTGCCCTTTAGATTCACTCTTCTATTGTAAATAAGGCTCCCTGTTATAACAATAAGGCTACCGGTTGTCCAGTTTGCTAAGGAATGCATATGATTACAGCACTTTTGTATCTATAGACACTATTGACCTTACTATTTTTATTATGAGCTAATTGTATTATTATCATAACTATAGCGTATGTATAGTATGCCTAGGGTCTGGCCACTATAGTTTAATATTTACATGAGTTGTATACTCTGGTTGCAAACAACAGTCATCCTGTGCTTATACCATCTGTATTTTTTATATTTATTATTTATATTTTTTATTTTTTATTTCAGCAACTATGAAGCGGTTTCCCAGCAACACAAATGTTTCCGGCTGGGTCCGGGGTTCTTTACTACTCTCTCTTGTCTGAATTGAGTACATCAACAATTTATCATGTTTTGTTAACCTAAATTGTTTATATTTATTAGATTGATGTTACACATAATGCACTGGAACTGTTTATGTTTCTATTCTATTCCATATGTTTTACTGTGAGCTGAAAACAGTGCACACTTCCGTGCTGTCTCAGGTGTTCTTAGCTACGTAAACAAATTTCCATTGGAGGATTAATTAATGGGAGTGTTCCCAACTACCAATAGGGTGACTAGCCACTGTTTTTAAGTTCACCTCATTGTGTTTTAGCCAGGTAATGAGTAAGGCTGTAAGCTGAAACGCGTATACCTGTTTCTTTATGCTAGTCCCATTGATTTTTGTCAGTATTTACCCCGGGGTGTGTTATCCCCTCTCACGGTTTTGTTTTGCTTGACAAACGTGTTGTTTTTCTTTTTTCTTCACTCTGAGCGCCATGGCGCTATGTTTGGCATTTGTAAATAAATGTTATGTGCATTGAACCGCTGCTCGTGCTCCTTTTTTTCACTCCTTGTTCTCATTTGACCGGCCCCTAGTGTAGCACAGCAGCCAGGTATTGCACCAATTCACCTGACCGCATTATCACGCCCATCACCTGGGACACAAACGGAAGGAGGAGCTACCCACCGCAGCCATCAGAGCTCACTCAGGCTTACCGTAGGAGCTGGATACCAATTGAATCAGACGTCCCATACACAGTAAGGAGGACGGATATATTACCGCAACGGACTGTCGTTCAGGATCCAGCAGCACACAGGTATGAGGTGTGGACTCTTGGCATATATTTACTAGACATCTAGTGTGTTTGCATTTTATTCTTACATATGTGCATCTAGCGGTGGTATACGAACCTCACCGGTCTAAGTCTGAGGTAGGGAATACTCACTGGACCTGGTTATATAATCCTGTCAATTTTTAAACATTACATGCATTGTGATTCTGGGAGCTAGCTGACCAACACACTGCTCTCAAGTAGATTGACACACATCACCGCGGTTACCCTCTATCTAAGTGACTTTCCCTTGTTTTTCTGCTTTAGTGTATTTAGTGTCCACTACAGTCCTGAAGGACTCATCTAATCTCTGCTGTAAGGACAGCACCCCAAAAAGCCATTTTTAGGGCTAGAACTTCAGCCCAAAAAGCCCTTTTTAGGGCTAGAACTTCAGTCGTTTTTTTTTTTTATTATTTATCATTTTATTTGCATTTGCCTGGCTGTCAGCCTGTGTGTGAGGCTCACAGCATATACTGTGATTAGTGCCACCACTGATATCTGCTTAACATTAGTGTACATTTTTAAAAAAAAACTTTTAAATAATTTTGTTAGTGTAATCTAATTTCATTTTCTATCAGACCTGTGTGTCAGGCCCACATCATATACTGTGATTAATTGCTCTGTGCCACCACTGATATCTGGTGTAACATTAGTGTAAATTAAAAAAAAAAAAAAATTACATCATTTTGTTAGTGTAATCTAATTTAATTTTCTATCAGGCCTGTGTGTCAGGCTCACATCAAAAACTGTGATTAATTCTTCTGTGCCACCACTTATATCTGGTTAACATTAGTGTAAATTAAAAAAAAAAAAAAAAAAATTACATAATTTTGCTAGTGTAATCTAATTTAATTTTCCATCAGGCCCACATCATATACTGTGATTAATAGCTTTGTTTTCTACCACTTATATCTGGTGTAACATTAGTGTAAATTTAAAAAAAAAAAAAACTTTTACATCAGTCCTCTTCTAGTGTTATTTAATTTTAGTTGCCAGGCCAGCCTGGCTGCCACTAGTGCCAGCATGTGTGTCAGGCTGCCAGAATATACTGTGCCTACTTCCATGTGTGCCAGGCCCACTTGTCAACTAGTGCCACCAATCATATTTGTTATAACAGTATTGTAAATATTAAAAATAAAAACTTTTTTGACTGTGAATCATCAGTCTGCTAGTGCAATTGAATTGCAGTTGCCTGTCTGCCAGCGTGTGTGCCAGGCCCACTTGCCAACTAGTGCCACCAATCATATTTGTTATAACAGTAGTGTCAATATTTAATAAAAAAACTTTTTTGACTGTGAAACATCAGTCTAACAGTATTGTAAATATTTAAAATAATACCGTTTTTTACTGTGAATCATTAGTCTGCTAGTGCAATTGAATTGCAGTTTCCTGCCTGCCAGCGTGTGTGCCAGGCCCACTTGCCAACTAGTGCCACCAATCATATTTGTTATAACAGTATTGTAAATATTTTAAAAAAACTTTTTTTGACTGTGAAACATCAGTCAGCTAGTGTAATCTAATTGCAGTTGCCTTCCTTCCAGCGTGTGTGCCAGGCCCACTTGCCAACTAGTGCCACCAATCATATTTGTTATAACAGTAGTGTAAATATTTAAAAAAAAAACTTTTTTGACTGTGAAACATCAGTCTGCTAGTGTAATCTAATTGAAGTTGCCTGCCTGCCAGCGTGTGTGCCAGGCCCACTTGCCAACTAGTGCCACCAATCATATTTGTTATAACAGTAGTGTAAATATTAAAAAAAAAACTTTTTTGACTGTGAAACATCCGTCTGCTAGTGTAATCTAATTGAAGTTGCCTGCCTGCCAGCGTGTGTGCCAGGCCCACTTGCCAACTAGTGCCACCAATCATATTTGTTATAACAGTTTTGTAAATATTTAAAATAAAACCTTTTTTGACTGTGAAACATCAGTCTGCTAGTGTAATCTAATTGAAGTTGCTTGCCTCCCAGCGTGTGTGCCAGGTCCACTTGCCAACTAGTACCACCAATCATATTTGTTATAACAGTTTTGTAAATATTAAAAAAAAAAACATTTTTGACTGTGAAACATCAGTCTGCTAGTGTAATCTTTTTTTTTTTTTTTATTATTTATTTTAGTCCAGCACAGTGTACAATCAACTAACATAAACCTTTTGTGCCTCGCAGGGCAAGGTGAAGCATGATACAGAACATATGCGTAACATAATAACAAACCTTATGTACTTTTCTAACAATTGGTTAATCATCTCAGTGAGAACAATATTTGTACACCGAACTGGGTTTTTTCTGTTTTCATTACATCAACAGGACAAACATGAACACTCACATCTCAATTGTTCCTTACCAAAATTGAAAGTAAGTTATTGAACACTCGTTTACTCCTGTCCCTTTTCTTCTGTATCTAAGATATGATGGACATTCTAACTTATAATAACCACTGAGCTTATGACAAAGTCTAGATACAACATCTAGTTCTATTAGGATAGCTAGAAGAGAAAGATTCTAAACCTAAATGTATAGCCAATTCCAGTTTGTATGAAACCTGAGATCGGCTTATAAGGAAGGGGGGAAAAAAAAAAAAAAAAAAAAAAAAAAAAAAGGGGAAGGGAAAAATAGAAGGTATAGAGGGGGGAGGGGAAAAGCTCCCTCTGAAAGCAAGTAGTACCCTTCTCTCTCGCTAGTTGGTTATTTCTGATAGCCATAACCTTGGGAATGTTCCAGTGTCAATCTGTTGTATAAACCACTCAGATTTCCTAAAAGCGGCTATTAATTGTAATTGGGAGTCTATGGGTAGCGCCAGAATCAGAGGATTCCATTTGGCAAAAAATCGATATAGTTGTTTATTGCTAAGACTTTTCATGTTATATTGTTCCATTATTATTTGATGCTGTACTTTACTCAAGAATTCCGAGAATCTTAAACTTCCCTTGCTTTTCCAATTCGAAAATATTACATTTCTAGCTGTCAATATTACTGTATTTAAGAATCTATAATTGATTGTTGGTGAATCAGAATTAAAGAGGAAGAGTATCTCCTTTTGTGTAATCTGCATCTGGGTATCTAAGAGTTTGTTACACCAAAAGTTCACTTTGTTCCAAAATTGAACTACCTTAGGGCAATTGCAGATACAGTGTATTAAGTCTGCCATTACCTGTCTACATTTACAGCATTCTCCTCGTTCTGTAGAGCCAGACCACTTTGATATTCTCGCAGGTGACAAGTATGCCATATTCATCAGCTTGAAATGTGATTCTTGCCAATTAACTGTAACTGTGGCCTTGGATATTAACCTCAGACTAGTCGTGACCCACTCCCTTTCCACCCGAGGGAATACTTTCTTCCATTTCACTGTTATTCTATCAATATGTTGAACCCCTTGTGCGCTAATCAGCGTTTTGTATAAGTGGGTGGTTCTATTATTCCCTTCCTGGTATAACTTTATTATTCTCCCTAATTCTCCAGCCTCCAGGTCTGGTCCTGTTTCCATTCTCAAATTCCCTATCCAGTGATTTATCTGTAGATAGGCAAAAAAGGATGAGTTTGTCAAATTGTATTTAGTTTTCAGCTCCTCAAAGGTCCTTATTACCAACTTATTATCTAGACATAATTGACCAAGTGACTTCAGACCTTTTGAGGCCCATTCTAGAAATACAGATGGCTTCAGACCTGGTAAGAAGGTAGGGTTACCCATTATAGGGAGGAATTGTGATTTGCAAAAATTGCTCTGAAGTAATTTGCTAATCTTCTGCCAAGCGGTCACAACGTCTTTCAGAATAAAGAATTGGGAAATGTTAGATGGGAGTTTTGGCGTTGGAATGTGAAGTATCGCTTTTAAGTCAAAAGGAGCTATTAGGCATGACTCCAAGTCGTACCAAGTAACTTGTTCTCTTTGGGTAATCCAATCAAGTGCAAACTTACCCACAGATACATAGTTATATAGTCTAATATTTGGGCACGCCAGGCCCCCATGCTCTTTAGGAAGAGTTAATGTCGAGAAAGCTATGCGTGGTTTCTTCCCGCGCCAGATAAAATTGTTGAAAATCCTCTGAATTCGAGCGATATCTTTATTGTATAGTAAGAGCGGGAAATTCTGAAGAAAATAAAAAAGCTTGGGAAACATAATAGTTTTGATAAGCATGATTCTGGCCGAAATACTTAATAGTAAATTGGACCAATTTTGTAGTTTATCCTGTATGTCAATAATACATTTAGAAATATTCATTTCATACCACGACCTAGGGTTATTACTCAGGAATACTCCTAGGTAACGTATACATGTAGTTTCCTGGAAGGGATGAGTCACTTCTACACTTGGTTTGTATATCCATAAAAGTTCTGATTTTTCGTTATTGATCCTGTAGCCAGAAAAGGACCCAAACAAGCTAAATATCTTAAGAACTTGAGGTATAGCCGTCATAGTATTACTAAGAAACAAGAGCAGATCGTCTGCAAATAGCGAGAGTACGATTTTTTGGGTACCTATTCTAATTCCTTTTACTTCCTGTCGCAAATATATTGCCAGGGGCTCTAAGGATAGATTAAATAGTAGAGGGGATAACGGGCAACCCTGCCGCGTCCCTCTCCCCAATGGAAATCTATTCGATGTTTCTCCATTGATAATAATTGCTGACAACGGGTTACTATAGAGCCTCTGTATAAACTTGTGGAAACAGCCCGACAGACCGAACCCTTCCAGTGACCTGAAAAGGTGGTCCCACCCGATTGAGTCGAATGCCTTTTCGGCATCGACTGTTAAGATTGCTAAATCAGGTCTAGTATGGGATTTCTGAAATGTTTTATTTGCAAAAAAATCTAATACCAATTGTGCTTTCCGAATATTTTTAACAGGATTACGACCTCGCATAAACCCCATTTGATCAGAATGTATTATATAATCTAGACAACTTTTAAGCCTATTCGCGATAATAGCTGTCAGCAGTTTGTAATCCTGATTAAGGAGTGAGATAGGTCTGTAGGATGCTGGTACTTCAGGGTCTTTTCCTTTTTTCAGGATCAGAACCACATGTGAAGCAGAAAATAGAGGGGACTGGACTTTGTTGTTAATGAAATACTCATTAAATAGAGACTGGAGAAGAGGAAGAATATGCTCGCGTAGGAGTTTATAATATTCGGCCGGGAGATCATCCGGGCCAGGCGCTTTGCCTGATTTTGAGTTATTTATCGCATCTGAAATCTCTTGGATCGTAATAGGTTCATTAAGTATTTGAATATCCTGAGATGAAGCCTGTGGTAGCTTAATCTGACCCCAAAAATAATCTTTGTTGACTACATCTATTGATGTGGGGGAGTATACTTTTTGAAAGTAGTCTAGGAAGGCTTCTCTTATCTCTGAGCTCTTGATCAGTCTTTTACCTTGGTATTTAATAGCTGGAATATAGTTTTTTTGTTGTCTGGCCTTTACCATTCTAGCTAGTGTTTTAGCCGATATCCCTTGGCTACCTGCAAAAAAAGCTTTTTGCTTCAAGTCATCTACAGTCATTAATTGTTTAAAGAAGAGGTCTCGTTCCAATTTAGCCTTTTTGTATTTGTTCCAATTTCCTGCAGAGGGGTTCCGAATATATTGAGCGTATTTATTCCTGAGCGTATTAGCTAGCTGTTCCTCTCGCTGTTTTCTTTTGGCCTTCTCCCTGATCAAATATGCTTTTATTTCGCCCCTCATAACAGCCTTTGCCGTTTCCCAAAGAATTTCAGGCTTACTCACATAGTTCTTATTGAAATCAAAGAACTCTTTCCACCTCTGTTGCAGCCACGTGGCAAATTTAATATTATGAGAAAGATATTGAGGGAAGAACAAACGCATGTTACTAGCCCGAAGTGATATTCTATTCTGGATTTCTAGTGAGATTATTGCGTGGTCATATAATTTAATTTCTTTAATGTCCGATTTGATATCTGACCGCAACATTTGACTAGAGATTAGAAAGAAATCTATTCTCGAGAAGGATCTGAAGGATTTAGATTCGCATGTATATTCCCTCTGATCTGGGTGTTGGATTCGCCAAATATCCTTTAGGGACAGCTTCTGGCAGAGTTTAGCTAGTAGCTTTGTTTCCCTGACCTTTTTGTCAGTGGATTTACTATTAAATCTATCTAAAGTGTGTGAGAATGTCATATTATAGTCACCAACCATAACTATATTCTCCCCAATAAAATTATGTAGCTTATTACCTAAAAGTTCCCAAAATCCTCTCTCTGTTTTATTGGGGCCATATAAGTTGCAGAATACATATGGGTTTTGATTAATCTGAATTTTAACGATTTGATATCTTCCTTCTAGGTCATTTTCTGCTGAAACTACCTGGTACTCTAGCTGTTTATTTAACAGGATGGCCAACCCTCTTTTCTTTTGGGTATAAGGTGTAAATAACACCTCACCAACCCATTTGCTTTTAAGTTTCAATACTTCTGCCGGGGGGAGATGAGTCTCTTGAATAAAAGCTATATCGGGTTTATAGACCCCGAGGTGTTTTATCATTAATTTCCGTTTAATTGGTGAGGAGATTCCCCCGATATTCCAGGATAACATCTTTAATTTATGCATCTTTATTATTTAGCTGGTAATGAAGTGAGAGGAAGGGGACGATACGGGAAAAAAGGGTGAAGGGGAAAAGGGAGGAAAGGGAAAAAAAAAAAAAAAAAAAAAAAAAAAAAAGGAGAGGGGACACCCCCTGGCTGCGGCGGAGTAACCTTCCCTCCAGCCGCAGACCTTTGCCATAACAAAAACCGTATGACTTTATAGGATCCCACTGTCTGAGCAAAAAGCTTGAATTTCCTCTGGTTTGTTAAACGCGAGTGTGGCACCATCCTTCTCCAGCAAGATCTTGGCTGGGTACACAAGCCTCGCCTTAATATTGGCTTTAATAAGTCTGGAGCAGTATGGTGCCATCACCTTCCGCTTAGCCTGTGTTTCCATTGAAAAGTCTTGAAACAAAAGAAGCCTTGTTTGGCCTAACATGATTCCATTGTTTTTACGATAAAGCCTGAGCAAATGAAACTTATCCTGAAAGTTTAAAAACTTTATAATTACAGGTCTGGGTTTTAAGGACCCATCTAGTTGTTTACGTAGTGCACCTATTCTATGGGCCCTTTCCACTGGAATTACCAGATTCTCTATACAGCTACCAACTAACTGAGGGAGTGTCGAGGAGGCGAATTTCAAGAGGTCTGAAAATTCTACAGTTTCAGGTAGCCCAATAACTCTTAGGTTATTGCGGCGTGATCTATCTTCTAGATCTTCTAATCTTGCCTGTAGTATATGCAAGGTTTTTTCTTGCGCGGTAGTAGTTTGTTCTATCGTGTGTATTTTGTCTTCAGCATCTGAAACTCTGGTTTCTAATTCTAAAAGTCTAGGTGCAATCTGTTTAACCTCTGTTGATAAATTAGAAATTTCTTGTTTCAGCCCTTCAAACTGCGGTGTAAAAAGTAGAGATATTTGATGTAGGAGTGCTGCTGTGTCAATGTTACTTATGTTGGAGTCATTATGGCCCTCCTGTTCCGTGGATTTAGCCTTTTTATCTTTCTGCCTAGGTGGCATCGCTGGAGAATTGGGTTTAGATTGTGACATATATTTGTCCATGAGAAAGTAGGGCAGATAGATCTCTGTCCCAATAGTGAGGTGCACGTGATTGGTGGGAAAAAAAAGGTAAAGAAAAGTACAAATACTAACGCCCTGATGGGCCAAAAAAGTGAGAGGTAGTGGGTGTGTGGAGTGAGGGGTTAATAGTGTAAGAGAGAATAAAAAAAAAAAAAAAAAATAAACCAGTCAGAAATAGGCTGACTGGACAGTGGTCTGTTAGTGTATGTGAGAATTTAAGGGGGTGTTGTACACAATATCACCTAGGAGTTATTATATCTATATTCTAGGCTAATAAACTCAACAAGCAATTACTTTGCACAACTGGTTAAATTGAGAGGTGGAGAAATTTGTTTTTCCTAGAATTGTACCCCTAGACAGTTATTGCTTTAAGGTATACCAATTACCCAGCTTAATTCACAAATTCAGCAACTGCATACTCTTGCACACAACAGATCCAGAAATCTAATAACCAGCTTTCTATAACTTAGGTAAACCTGGATAAGAGACTTGAGATACAGCCAATAGCTACCCTGCCCCTTTTCCTCCCTGCTCCTAGCTAAGGAGGTTACGCAAGCTATACACCTTCGGTTGAGAGAGCAATCAAACAGGTAAACCTCGAAACTTGAAAAGCAATACAGGTCAATATACTTCTATGCAATACATAAAAACAAAAGAAGAAAGAAGAGAGAAAAAAAAAAAAACAAAGGGAGAAAAAAAAAGAAAATAAAAAAAAAAGAATTTTTCTTTTTTCCCAGCACAGAAGTTTACCCTATTGTAATCAGAACTTCACAGGGACTATTTCCTAGTTTGATAGAGGTTGCAGATACGGAAGATATTTTGGATTTTTAAGAATAGGAAAAAGAGTGGGGGAGAGCAAGCAAATGGCACAGGCCAAGCAGAAGAAGCAAGAAAAAAAAGAAGGGGAAAAGACAATTGAAACCAACAGAGTTAGGGTGTCCCAATCACATTTTTAGTTTCATTGCTGTAATGTTAGCTAACAGAAAAAGATAACGAAAAAAAGAGGAAGAAAGAAGAATGCAAAGGGAGAGAGCAAGAGAGAAAAAAAAACAAAAAATAAGGGAGCAAGAGACACAGATTAAATAATCAGCCAAGTCCCCCCGTGACCCTTAGGGCCAAAAAACTGTCTCAGACAATTGTAGGGTTTCCTTTGTATGTCAGAGTCTGTGTTCCTTATATGGATTAGAGTCCAACGATATATCACAGTTCTTTAATAGTGGCTTTCACATTCTCATTATCTCTTGTGGACCTCCAAAACCAAAATGCCCGACTGACACTTCCAAGTATGAGATAGTCTTTACAGCTAGATTTTTCTAGCTGGTGCCTTGGCGCTACTATAGAAACAGAGTGGGTTGTGTAGGGCTTATAATAAGGCTGCCTGACTGGAAAAGGATCCTTCTTGTCCTGAACGGGCTAATTGCCCACTTGTAGTATGTCCAGAGGCCCTTTGGCTTCCGCCAGTCTTTTAAGGGGCGCTTTGCACACTGTATAGCCCAGTAAACAGCAGGAGGGTTTTTAAATGTAATTATACACAGTAGTAAGGTGATGAAGAGAGCTTGTAGCCTAGCAGGTCTCAGTTCTATCTTTATAGTTAGGCTCTCAATGGGGAGGTCAGAGAGCTCTTTAGTGCGTTAGAATACAGCCCAGTCTGTCGCATTATTGTGTTAGTAGTAAGGCCACATGCAAAGCTTGTTAAATGCAGGCCGGCAGCGTGTTAAATGCGATTGCTGACACAATCCCCACACTTCCATTAACCCTCTTGCAGGCTGTCAGCCCACTTATATCAGCAGAAAATAGCGCTTAAGCACATACAGTGATAATGATAAAGTTACTCACATATCTGCAGGAGTCTCTCACCTATACCTTAGGATTGAAGCAAGGGCCGGCCCTGATAGTTGTGGGGATTGGCGCTGTTTGCCGTTTCTCCTCTTGTGCTGCCGCCTTCCCCAACCACTCCAGCTTTCTGGCCGCCGGGAGACAACGTCTGGCCTCCTCCCCTCTCTTCCGTTATTGTGTAGCTCTGTGTTAGGAGGACCCGGCTATATTCCGTAAGCAGCTGCCTTTATGCTCCTGTGTATATTGCAGCGGTTACTTCTTCCTCTGGTGTACCACCCGTTCGTATGCACAGCAGCTTGGTCCGCAGGTTGCCTTGACTTTCTGTGGGGCCGGTAACAGAGAGTTGCCAGTACTACCCTCTTGCAGCTTACCGCGTCTACCACTTCAGCGCCTGCTTGAAAGAACAGTGAGAATTTTTGGGCACTTTCGCTGAGCCCTAGCCGACAGGGCCGGCGGCGTCTGTATGGGGCTTCCTAGCGCTGTCTAGGCCTTCCAGACCCCTAGTCGAATAGGGCCAAGGAAGCTGTGCGCTGTGGGATATGTGGAAGTTAGCTCTTTCCCTCAGAGCATCGTGCTAGCGTGCCTCTGCTAGCTCCGCCCCCCACCGGAAGCCGACTTCTGCCGGGGTTTTTTTTTTTAGATGGCCTGCTAGTGTAATCTAATTGAAGTTGCCTGCCTGCCAGCGTGTTTGCCAGTCCCACTTGCCAACTAGTGCCACCAATCATATTTGTTATAACAGTATTGTAAATATTTAAAATAATACCTTTTTTGACTGTAAATCATTAGTCTACTAGTGCAATTGAATTGCAGTTTCCTGCCTGCCAGCGTGTGTGCCAGGTCCACTTGCCAACTAGTGCCACCAATCATATTTGTTATAACAGTATTGTAAATATTTTTTAAAAAACTTTTTTTGACTGTGAAACATCAGTCAGCTAGTGTAATCTAATTGAAGTTGCGTGCCTCCCAGCGTGTGTGCCAGGCCCACTTGCCAACTAGTTCCACCAATCATATTTGTTATAACAGTATTGTAAATATTTAAAATAATACCTTTTTTGAATGTGAATCATTAGTCTACTAGTGCAATTGAATTGCAGTTTCCTGCCTGCCAGTGTGTGTGCCAGGTCCACTTGCCAACTAGTGCCACCAATCATATTTGTTATAACAGTATTGTAAATATTTAAAATAATACATTTTTTGACTGTAAATTATTAGTCTACTAGTTCAATTGAATTGCAGTTTCCTGCCTGCCAGCGTGTGTGCCAGGTCCACTTGCCAAATAGTGCCACCAATCATATTTGTTATAACAGTATTGTAAATATTTAAAATAATACATTTTTTGACTGTAAATTATTAGTCTACTAGTTCAATTGAATTGCAGTTTCCTGCCTGCCAGCGTGTGTGCCAGGTCCACTTGCCAAATAGTGCCAACAATCATATTTGTTATAACAGTATTGTAAATATTTTTAAAAAAACTTTTTTTGACTGTGAAACATCAGTCAGCTAGTGTAATCTAATTGAAGTTGCGTGCCTCCCAGCGTGTGTGCCAGGCCCACTTGCCAACTAGTTCCACCAGTCATATTTGTTATAACAGTATTGTAAATATTTAAAATAATACCTTTTTTGAATGTGAATCATTAGTCTACTAGTGCAATTGAATTGCAGTTTCCTGCCTGCCAGTGTGTGTGCCAGGTCCACTTGCCAACTAGTGCCACCAATCATATTTGTTATAACAGTATTGTAAATATTTAAAATAATACATTTTTTGACTGTAAATCATTAGTCTACTAGTTCAATTGAATTGCAGTTTCCTGCCTGCCAGCGTGTGTGCCAGGTCCACTTGCCAAATAGTGCCACCAATCATATTTGTTATAACAGTATTGTAAATATTTAAAAAAAAAACTTTTTTTGACTGTGAAACATCAGTCAGCTAGTATAATCTAATTGCAGTTGCCTTCCTCCCATCGTGTGTGCCAGGCCCACTTGCCAACTAGTGCCACCAATCATATTTGTTATAACAGTAGTGTAAATATTTAAAATAATACCTTTTTTGACTGTGAATCATTAGTCTACTAGTGCAATTGAATTGCAGTTTCCTGCCTGCCAGCGTGTGTGCCAGGTCCACTTGCCAACTAGTGCCACCAATCAGATTTGTTACAAGAATATTGTAAATATTTAAAATAAAACCTTTTTTGACTGTGAAACATCAGTCAGCTAGTGTAATCTAATTGAAGTTGCGTGCCTCCCAGCATGTGTGCCAGGCCCACTTGCCAACTAGTGCCACCAATCATATTTGTTATAACAGTAGTGTAAATATTTAAAAAAAAAACATTTTTGACTGTGAAACATCAGTCTGCTAGTGTAATCTAATTGAAGTTGCCTGCCTGCCAGTGTGTTTGCCAGGTCCACTTGCCAACTAGTGCCACCAATCATATTTGTTATAACAGTATTGTAAATATTTAAAAAAAAAAAAATTTTTGACTGTGAAACATCAGTCTGCTAGTGTAATCTAATTGAAGTTGCCGGCCTGCCAGCGTGTGTGCCAGGCCCACTTGCCAACTAGTGCCACCAATCATATTTGTTATAACAGTAGTGTAAATATTTAAAATAAAAACATTTTTGACTGTGAATCATCAGTCTGCTAGTGCAATTGAATTGCAGTTGCCTGCCTGCCTGCCAGCATGTGTGCCAGGCCCACTTGCAAACTAGTGCCACCAATCATATTTGTTATAACAGTAGTGTAAATATTTAAAAAAAAAACTTTTTTGACTGTGAAACATCAGTCTGCTAGTGTAATCTAATTGAAGTTGCCTGCCTGCCAGCGTGTTTGCCAGTCCCACTTGCCAACTAGTGCCACCAATCATATTTGTTATAACAGTATTGTAAATATTTAAAATAATACCTTTTTTGACTGTGAATCATTAGTCTGCTAGTGCAATTGAATTGCAGTTTCCTGCCTGCCAGCGTGTGTGCCAGGTCCACTTGCCAACTAGTGCCACCAATCATATTTGTTATAACAGTAGTGTAAATATTTAAAATAAAAATATTTTTGACTGTGAATCATCAGTCTGCTAGTGCAATTGAATTGCAGTTGCCTGCCTGCCTGTGTGCCAGACCCACTTGCAAACTAGTGCCACCAATCATATTTGTTATAACAGTAGTGTAAATATTTAAAAAAAAAACTTTTTTGACTGTGAAACATCAGTCTGCTAGTGTAATCTAATTGAAGTTGCCTGCCTGCCAGCGTGTGTGCCAGGCCCACTTGCCAACTAGTGCCACCAATCATATTTGTTATAACAGTTTTGTAAAAATTTAAAATAAAATCTTTTTTGACTGTGAATCATCAGTCTGCTAGTGCAATTGAATTGCAGTTGCCTGCCTGCCAGCGTGTGTGCCAGGCCCACTTGCCAACTAGTGCCACCAATCATATTTGTTATAACAGTATTGTAAATATTTAAAATAAAACCTTTTTTGACTGTGAAACATCAGTCAGCTAGTGTAATCTAATTGAAGTTGCGTGCCTCCCAGCATGTGTGCCAGGCCCACTTGCCAACTAGTGCCACCAATCATATTTGTTATAACAGTAGTGTAAATATTTTATATAAAAACTTTTTTGACTGTGAAGCATCAGTCAGCTAGTGTAATCTAATTGCAGTTGCCTTCCTCCCAGCGTGTGTGCCAGGCCCACTTGCCAACTAGTGCCACCAATCATATTTGTTATAACAGTAGTGTAAATATTTAAAATAAAAATATTTTTGACTGTGAATCATCAGTCTGCTAGTGCAATTGAATTGCAGTTGCCTGCCTGCCTGTGTGCCAGACCCACTTGCAAACTAGTGCCACCAATCATATTTGTTATAACAGTAGTGTAAATATTTTAAAAAAAAACTTTTTTGACTGTGAAACATCAGTCTGCTAGTGTAATCTAATTGAAGTTGCCTGCCTGCCAGCGTGTTTGCCAGTCCCACTTGCCAACTAGTGCCACCAATCATATTTGTTATAACAGTATTGTAAATTTTTAAAATAATACCTTTTTTGACTGTGAATCATTAGTCTGCTAGTGCAATTGAATTGCAGTTTCCTGCCTGCCAGCGTGTGTGCCAGGTCCACTTGCCAACTAGTGCCACCAATCATATTTGTTATAACAGTATTGTAAATATTAAAAAAAAAACTTTTTTTGACTGTGAAACATCAGTCTGCTAGTGTAATCTAATTGAAGTTGCCGGCCTGCCAGCGTGTGTGCCAGGCCCACTTGCCAACTAGTGCCACCAATCATATTTGTTATAACAGTAGTGTAAATATTTAAAATAAAAATATTTTTAACTGTGAATCATCAGTCTGCTAGTGCAATTGAATTGCAGTTGCCTGCCTGCCTGTGTGCCAGACCCACTTGCAAACTAGTGCCACCAATCATATTTGTTATAACAGTAGTGTAAATATTTTAAAAAAAAACTTTTTTGACTGTGAAACATCAGTCTGCTAGTGTAATCTAATTGAAGTTGCCTGCCTGCCAGCGTGTGTGCCAGGCCCACTTGCCAACTAGTGCCACCAATCATATTTGTTATAACAGTTTTGTAAAAATTTAAAATAAAATCTTTTTTGACTGTGAATCATCAGTCTGCTAGTGCAATTGAATTGCAGTTGCCTGCCTGCCAGCGTGTGTGCCAGGCCCACTTGCCAACTAGTGCCACCAATCATATTTGTTATAACAGTATTGTAAATATTTAAAATAAAACCTTTTTTGACTGTGAAACATCAGTCAGCTAGTGTAATCTAATTGAAGTTGCGTGCATCCCAGCATGTGTGCCAGGCCCACTTGCCAACTAGTGCCACCAATCATATTTGTTATAACAGTAGTGTAAATATTTTATATAAAAACTTTTTTGACTGTGAAGCATCAGTCAGCTAGTGTAATCTAATTGCAGTTGCCTTCCTCCCAGCGTGTGTGCCAGGCCCACTTGCCAACTAGTGCCACCAATCATATTTGTTATAACAGTTTTGTAAATATTTAAAATAAAAACTTTTTTGACTGTGAATCATCAGTCTGCTAGTGCAATTGAATTGCAGTTGCCTGCCTGCAAGCGTGTGTGCCAGGTCCACTCTCCAACTAGTGCCACCAATCATATTTGTTATAACAGTACTGTAAATATTTAAAAAAAAAACTTTTTTGACTGTGAAACATCAGTCAACTAGTGTAATTGAATTGCAGTTGCCTGCCTGCCAGCGTGTGTGCCAGGCCCACTTGCCAACTAGTGCCACCACTCATATTTGTTATAACAGTAGTGTCAATATTTAATAAAAAAACTTTTTTGACTGTGAAACATCAGTCTACTATAGTAATCTAATTGAAGTTGCCTGCCTGCCGGCGTGTGTGCCAGGCTCAGTTGCCAAGTTAGTGGCACCACTCATATTTGTTGTAACAGTACTTTTAATATTTAAAAAATAAACATTTTTGACTTTGAAACATCAGTCTGCTTTTTTGTGTCAGGCTCACAGCGTATACTGTGCCCACTTGCCCAGTGCCACCACTCATAATTTGTTTAATAGTAGTGTAAGTGTACATTTTAAACTAAATGACAGGCAGAGGCAGGCCACCCCGCAGGTGCCGTCGTGGTTGTGGTGCTGTAATTGCCTTAGACCCTCCAACTATGCACAATGTTCAGAGGCCACGTGCCATGGACGTGAAAAGTTCTGAGGAGGACCTAGTTGAATGGCTAACACAGGACACCCAATCTTCTACAGCTTCCACTCCTAGTCCTAACCTTGACGCACCATCCTCCTCCAGCTTAGCTTGGGGCACCTCTCAAGTGACCAGTGCCACTTGCCCGTCTGCCACCACCACCAACACTAGCACCACAGCCATTTCACTTGATCTGTCAGAGGAGTTATTGACACATCATTTGGAAGAAATGAGTGATGCGCAACCATCATTGACAGAGGATGTAGATATCAGTGATATGTCTCAGTCAGGCAGCATTACAGACATGGACGTACGGTGTGATGATGATGATGTTGTACCCGCTGCTGCTTCCTTTGTTGATTTGTCGGATACAAGTGAAGCGGTTGATGATGATGTGTCCATAGATGTCATGTGGGTGCCCGCTAGAAGATAAGGAGAAGAGGGGGAAAGTTCACATGGGGAGACAGAGAGGAGGAGTAGGAGACAAGTTGGAAGCAGGGGGAGGTCATCGCAAGGAGCTAGTGGCACAGTCAGACAGCATGCATCGGCACCCGGGGTCAGCCAGACAGCACGCCAATCAACGCATGCTGTTGCCACCACCAGAATGCCGTCATCGCAGAGCTCAGCAGTGTGGCATTTTTTGTGTGTGTCTGCCTCTGACAACAGCGATGCCATTTGCAATCTGTGCCAAAAGAAACTGAGTCGTGGGAAGTCCAACACCCACCTAGGTACAACTGCTTTGCGAAGGCACATGGTCTCACATCACAAACGCCGATGGGAAGAACACATGAGTAGAAGCAGCACACAAACTCAAAGCTGCCATCCTCCTCCTTGTCCAGCATCTTCAGCCACGTCAACCACTGCTGTCCTCCTTGGCCCCTCTCAACCAGTTCCTGGTCATCTGCCCACAGTGCGGTGTCTGTCAAGGACATGTTTGAGCGTAAGAAGCCAATTTCCCAAAATAACCCCCTTGCCCGGCGTCTGACAGCTGGCTTGTCTGAACTCTTAGCCCGCCAGCTTTTACCATACAAGCTGGTGGAGTCTGAGGCTTTCAAAAATTTGTTTTTATTGGGACACCGCAATGGAAGGTACCCGGCCGAAATTTCTTTTCACAAAAGGCAATCCCAAACCTGTACTCGACTGTGCGAAAGGAAGTAATGGCATGTTGGCACACAGCTTTGGGGCAAGGGTCCATCTGACCACTGATAGCTGGTCTGCAAAGCATGGTCAGGGCAGGTATATCACCTACACTGTGCATTGGGTAAACCTGCTGATGGCTGCCAAGCATGGAATGCGTGGCTCTTTAGAGGAGTTGGTGACACCGGCACGACTTGCAGGCAGGCCTGCTGCTACCTCCTCTACTCCTCCTGCTCCATCCTCTTCCATAACCGAGTCCTCTTCTGCTGCTGCGTCTTGCTCCACATCAACGGCACCCCCCCAGCTCCCCAGGTACTATTCAACATCCCGGATACGGCAGTGTCACGCCATCTTGGGGTTGACTTGCCTGAAAGCCGAGAGTCACACCGCACCAGCACTCCTGTCCGCCCTGAACGCACAGGTGGATCAGTGGTTGACTCCGCACAAACTGGAGATTGGCAAGGTTTTTTCTGACAATGGAAGTAATTTGGTGGCGGCATTGAAATTTGGAAAGTTGACACATGTGCCGTGCATGGCACATGTGTGTAATCTGATTGTACAATGATTTGTGCATAAGTACCCAGGCTTACAGGACGTCCTGAAGCAGGCCAGGAAGGTTTGTGGCCATTTCAGGCATTCCTACACGGCTATAGCGCACTTGTCCGATATCCAGCGTCGAAACAATCTGCCAGTGAGGCGCTTGATTTGCAACAGCCCGACATGTTGGAATTCAACACTCCAAATGTTCGACCCCCTGCTCCAACAAGAAAAAGCTGTTAACGAGTATTTTTATGACCGGGGTGCTAGGACAGCCTCTGGGGAGCTGGGGATTTTTTTTCCAAATTACTGGACGCTCATGCTCAATGCCTGTAGGCTCATGCATCCTTTTGAGGAGGTGACAAACCTTGTCAGTCGCACCGAAGGCACCATCAGCGACATCATACCATTTGTTTTATTCCTGGAGCGTGCCCTGTGAAGAGTGCTGGATCAGGCCATAGATGAGCATGAGGAGGAAGAGGCCCACTTGCCAACTAGTGCCACCAATCATATTTGTTATAACAGTATTGTAAATATTTAAAATAAAACCTTTTTTGACTGTGAAACATCAGTCAGCTAGTGTAATCTAATTGAAGTTGCGTGCCTCCCAGCATGTGTGCCAGGCCCACTTGCCAACTAGTGCCACCAATCATATTTGTTATAACAGTAGTGTAAATATTTTATATAAAAACTTTTTTGACTGTGAAGCATCAGTCAGCTAGTGTAATCTAATTGCAGTTGCCTTCCTCCCAGCGTGTGTGCCAGGCCCACTTGCCAACTAGTGCCACCAATCATATTTGTTATAACAGTTTTGTAAATATTTAAAATAAAAACTTTTTTGACTGTGAATCATCAGTCTGCTAGTGCAATTGAATTGCAGTTGCCTGCCTGCAAGCGTGTGTGCCAGGTCCACTCGCCAACTAGTGCCACCAATCATATTTGTTATAACAGTACTGTAAATATTTAAAAAAAAAAACTTTTTTGACTGTGAAACATCAGTCAACTAGTGTAATTGAATTGCAGTTGCCTGCCTGCCAGCGTGTGTGCCAGGCCCACTTGCCAACTAGTGCCACCACTCATATTTGTTATAACAGTAGTGTCAATATTTAATAAAAAAACTTTTTTGACTGTGAAACATCAGTCTACTATAGTAATCTAATTGAAGTTGCCTGCCTGCCGGCGTGTGTGCCAGGCTCAGTTGCCAAGTTAGTGGCACCACTCATATTTGTTGTAACAGTACTTTTAATATTTAAAAAATAAACATTTTTGACTTTGAAACATCAGTCTGCTTTTTTGTGTCAGGCTCACAGCGTATACTGTGCCCACTTGCCCAGTGCCACCACTCATAATTTGTTTAATAGTAGTGTAAGTGTACATTTTAAACTAAATGACAGGCAGAGGCAGGCCACCCCGCAGGTGCCGTCGTGGTTGTGGTGCTGTAATTGCCTTAGACCCTCCAACTATGCACAATGTTCAGAGGCCACGTGCCATGGACGTGAAAAGTTCTGAGGAGGACCTAGTTGAATGGCTAACACAGGACACCCAATCTTCTACAGCTTCCACTCCTAGTCCTAACCTTGACGCACCATCCTCCTCCAGCTTAGCTTGGGGCACCTCTCAAGTGACCAGTGCCACTTGCCCGTCTGCCACCACCACCAACACTAGCACCACAGCCATTTCACTTGATCTGTCAGAGGAGTTATTGACACATCATTTGGAAGAAATGAGTGATGCGCAACCATCATTGACAGAGGATGTAGATATCAGTGATATGTCTCAGTCAGGCAGCATTACAGACATGGACGTACGGTGTGATGATGATGATGTTGTACCCGCTGCTGCTTCCTTTGTTGATTTGTCGGATACAAGTGAAGCGGTTGATGATGATGTTTCCATGGATGTCATGTGGGTGCCCGCTAGAAGATAAGGAGAAGAGGGGGAAAGTTCACATGGGGAGACAGAGAGGAGGAGTAGGAGACAAGTTGGAAGCAGGGGGAGGTCATCGCAAGGAGCTAGTGGCACAGTCAGACAGCATGCATCGGCACCCGGGGTCAGCCAGACAGCACGCCAATCAACGCATGCTGTTGCCACCACCAGAATGCCGTCATCGCAGAGCTCAGCAGTGTGGCATTTTTTGTGTGTGTCTGCCTCTGACAACAGCGATGCCATTTGCAATCTGTGCCAAAAGAAACTGAGTCGTGGGAAGTCCAACACCCACCTAGGTACAACTGCTTTGCGAAGGCACATGGTCTCACATCACAAACGCCGATGGGAAGAACACATGAGTAGAAGCAGCACACAAACTCAAAGCTGCCATCCTCCTCCTTGTCCAGCATCTTCAGCCACGTCAACCACTGCTGTCCTCCTTGGCCCCTCTCAACCAGTTCCTGGTCATCTGCCCACAGTGCGGTGTCTGTCAAGGACATGTTTGAGCGTAAGAAGCCAATTTCCCAAAATTACCCCCTTGCCCGGCGTCTGACAGCTGGCTTGTCTGAACTCTTAGCCCGCCAGCTTTTACCATACAAGCTGGTGGAGTCTGAGGCTTTCAAAAATTTGTTTTTATTGGGACACCGCAATGGAAGGTACCCGGCCGAAATTTCTTTTCACAAAAGGCAATCCCAAACCTGTACTCGACTGTGCGAAAGGAAGTAATGGCATGTTGGCACACAGCTTTGGGGCAAGGGTCCATCTGACCACTGATAGCTGGTCTGCAAAGCATGGTCAGGGCAGGTATATCACCTACACTGTGCATTGGGTAAACCTGCTGATGGCTGCCAAGCATGGAATGCGTGGCTCTTTAGAGGAGTTGGTGACACCGGCACGACTTGCAGGCAGGCCTGCTGCTACCTCCTCTACTCCTCCTGCTCCATCCTCTTCCATAACCGAGTCCTCTTCTGCTGCTGCGTCTTGCTCCACATCAACGGCACCCCCCCAGCTCCCCAGGTACTATTCAACATCCCGGATACGGCAGTGTCACGCCATCTTGGGGTTGACTTGCCTGAAAGCCGAGAGTCACACCGCACCAGCACTCCTGTCCGCCCTGAACGCACAGGTGGATCAGTGGTTGACTCCGCACAAACTGGAGATTGGCAAGGTTTTTTCTGACAATGGAAGTAATTTGGTGGCGGCATTGAAATTTGGAAAGTTGACACATGTGCCGTGCATGGCACATGTGTGTAATCTGATTGTACAATGATTTGTGCATAAGTACCCAGGCTTACAGGACGTCCTGAAGCAGGCCAGGAAGGTTTGTGGCCATTTCAGGCATTCCTACACGGCTATAGCGCACTTGTCCGATATCCAGCGTCGAAACAATCTGCCAGTGAGGCGCTTGATTTGCAACAGCCCGACATGTTGGAATTCAACACTCCAAATGTTCGACCCCCTGCTCCAACAAGAAAAAGCTGTTAACGAGTATTTTTATGACCGGGGTGCTAGGACAGCCTCTGGGGAGCTGGGGATTTTTTTTCCAAATTACTGGACGCTCATGCTCAATGCCTGTAGGCTCATGCATCCTTTTGAGGAGGTGACAAACCTTGTCAGTCGCACCGAAGGCACCATCAGCGACATCATACCATTTGTTTTATTCCTGGAGCGTGCCCTGTGAAGAGTGCTGGATCAGGCCATAGATGAGCATGAGGAGGAAGAGGAAGAGTTGTGGTCTCCATCACCACCAGAAACAGCCTTATCAGCATTGCTTGCTGGAACAGCGGCAAAGCAGGAAGAGTATTGTGAGGAAGTGGAGTCAGAGGAGGAATGTGGCTTTGAGGAGGAGGAGGAAGACCAACCACAACAGGCATCCCAGGGTGCTCGTTGTTGTCACCTATCTGGTACCCGTGGTGTTGTACGTGGCTGGGGGGAAGAAGATACCTTCAGTGACATCAGTGAGGATGAGGAACGGGACATGATTAGCTCGGCATCCAACCTTGTGCAAATGGGGTCTTTCATGCTGTCGTGCCTGTTGAGGGACCCTCGTATAAAAAAGCTGAAGGAGAATGACCTGTACTGGGTGTCCACGCTACTAGACCCCCGGTATAAACATAAAGTGACTGAAATGTTACCAAATTCCCGCAAGTCGGAAAGGATGGAGCATTTAAAAAATAAATTAAAAACTATGCTTTACACAGCGTATAAGGGTGATGTCACAGCACAACGGGAATCTACCAGGGAAGAGATGAAAGTAATCCTCCTCCTACGACCACGCCGGCAAGGACAGGACGCTTTCCAGACGTGTTGTTGATGGAGGACATGCGGACCTTTTTAACTCCTATGCATCACCACAGCCCTTCGGGATCCAGCCTCAGAGAAAGACTCAACCGACAGGTAGCAGAATACCTAGCATTAACTGTGGATCTCGACACTCTGAGGAGCGATGGACCCCTTGACTACTGGGTGTGCAGGATTGACCTGTGGCCTGAGCTATCCCGATTTGCAATCGAACTTCTGGCCTGCCCCGCTTCAAGTGTCCTGTCAGAAAGGACCTTCAGTGCAGCAGGAGGTTTTGTCACTGAGAAGAGAAGTTGACTAGGTCAAAAAAGTCTTGATTATCTCACCTTTATTAAAATGAATGAGGGATGGATTCCGAAGGGACTGACATTGGGCGATACATTTGAGTAAAAAAGGCCTGATGAGATGAGCTGCCTTGGGCTACAAATGGTACACATGCTGCTGTATTTTATCTTCGAATGCTGGATGACTTATGTGACTTATCCGCCAACAACTAGTTTTCAAGCCACAAGGTTTTAGGGCACTTTCTAACTGTTTTACAAACATAAATTTTTCTGGCCGCTGCTTTTGGACATGCCAAATTTTTCTGGCCTCTGGTGCTGCACTGTGGCTACAAAACCCAAACAAAAAAAAAGGCACATAACAGTGATGAAACTGTTAAGATTAGTACTCATTAACACACCACTCATATCTGGTGGCACAGTAGATTGCACGCGCAGTGCCCCAAATTTGAAGTAGGAGGACCGACCAAGCATCTTTTTCCATCTCCCGGTTCCTAAAAACGATGCCATACCTGTACTCGATTGTGCAAAAGGAAGTGATGACATATGGGGTCTTTCATGCTGTTGTGCCTGTTTGGGGTCGTGGACCCTCATATAAAAAGGCTGAAGGAGAAAGACCTGTACTGGGTGTCCAAGCATCTTTTTCCATCTCCCGGTTCCTAAAAATTATCTCCGGGTTCCTAAAATCGATGCCATACCTGTACTGGATTGTTCAAAAGGATGGCATATTTGTTGTTTCAGGCCTTTGTTTCAGTTGAGGGTCCGGGACCCTCATATAAAAAGGCTGAAGGAGAACAAACTTTACTGGGTGTCCAAGCATCTTTTTCCATCTCCCGGTTCCTAAAAATTATCTCCGGGTTCCTAAAATCGATGCCATACCTGTACTGGATTGTTCAAAAGGATGGTATATGTGGTGTTTCATGCTGTTGTTTCTGTTGAGGGTCCTGGACCCTCGTATAAAAAGGCTGAAGGAGAACAACCTGTACTGGGTGTCCAAGCATCTTTTTCCATCTCCCGGTTCCTAAAAATTATCTCCGGGTTCCTAAAATCGATGCCATACATGTACTGGATTGTTCAAAAGGATGGCATATGTGGTGTTTCATGCTGTTGTTTCTATTGAGGGTCCTGGACCCTCGTATAAAATGGCTGAAGGAGAACGACCTGTACTGGGTGTCCAAACATCTTTTTCCATCTCCCGGTTCCTAAAAATTATCTCCGGGTTCCTAAAATCGATGCCATACCTGTACTCTATTGTGCAAAAGGAAATAACCTTACCATGGGTCACAAACCGCATGTCTTGTTGTTATATTGTGTCAGGGTAATCGGGCAGGCCATATAGACCTCCCCCGATATGGGGAGTAACACGTATTAAAGTGCTATGAATAGTACTACTTAACACAACCTAGTTACCATGGGTCCCAAACCGCATGTCTTGTTGTTATATTTTGTCAGGGTAATAATGCAGGCCATATAGACCTCCCCCGATAGGGGGAGTAACAGGGATTATAAGTGCCAAGAATAGTACTACTTAACACAACCTAGTTACCATGGGTGCTAAAATTAAAAAAGGGGGTAACTGGCGCTAATGGTTAGATTAGCTAGGATAACACTACCAGAATGGTGACTGTTATATTAATAGACGGCTGTCCGTCAGAGTGAAGAATAAACAAGTGATACGGGTATCTAATATTGTCCTACTAATAACTGAAAAAAACTATATAGTGTTTCAATTCTTAATTTGATATAGTGGCAGCGAGTTTTAGTAAACAAAAATTGTGATGAAGGTATTTACCTATTTGACATCGTCAATACTAATGTGAGTATAATATAAAAAAATGTGAAAATGTTAAAAAAGTTACGTGTATACGTCAGATGTGGTGGACAATTGAGGTCTATATGTATAGATAATAAGTGACAGATTGTGTAGTAAAAAATGAATATCTATGGCTGTTACTGCATAAAATATTTATTCCTAAAAAAGTCAATAAAACAACAATCAATATAATTAAAATAGTTCAAATATTATATTCGGGACGTCTCCCTTGTAATCAGTGATATCTGTCGACAAGAAGTTTGCTCAGCAGCAGTTAACTGGGCATATTTGGTGGTATGTAATACAGTGTTACTGCAAATCTTAAGGTACCTTACAGCTAGAGATGTTTATGAAGGCTGACAGACCGGGCGTGCGTTGATTCTGTCCTTGCACCGGGTCTCAGTATGGTGGTGTATTCCGCGGCTTAAAGACAAAACAGCTCGCTGATATGGTGATTGGCGGTTTGGGTCACACACCCCTTTTCTGATAGGTAGAACGTCTGGTGTTCCGTAGAAATATATCGGCCAATATATTAATATATGATGACTTATTTCTTTTACTGCAATGATGGTAGTTGAACTGAAGTCAGACAAATTTGTGCCTGCTGTAGCCGTGTTTAAAAACGGTTGTAGTAGTAAAGCGTGGATACTCGCTATTTGCTGATCAGATCCCTGGTCCTTGCAGCGGTTTTATCTCCTAAATCAAAAAATTAGAGAGTCCACAGGAGGGGCTGGATCGCAGCTTTTGCGTGTATTTCAATCTTTGATGGGTTCCACATAAAAACAAGCTTTCTGGAGTAAATTCTACGCGTTTCACCCTGAGAGGGCTTTATCAATATCAATTGATAAAGCCCTCTCAGGGTGAAACGCGTAGAATTGATATTGATAAAGCCCTCTCAGGGTGAAACGCGTAGAATTTACTCCAGAAAGCTTGTTTTTATGTGGAACCCATCAAAGATTGAAATACACGCAAAAGCTGCGATCCAGCCCCTCCTGTGGACTCTCTAATTTTTTGATTTAGGAGATAAAACCGCTGCAAGGACCAGGGATCTGATCAGCAAATAGCGAGTATCCACGCTTTACTACTACAACCGTTTTTAAACACGGCTACAGCAGGCACAAATTTGTCTGACTTCAGTTCAACTACCATCATTGCAGTAAAAGAAATAAGTCATCATATATTAATATATTGGCCGATATATTTCTACGGAACACCAGACGTTCTACCTATCAGAAAAGGGGTGTGTGACCCAAACCGCCAATCACCATATCAGCGAGCTGTTTTGTCTTTAAGCCGCGGAATACACCACCATACTGAGACCCGGTGCAAGGACAGAATCAACGCACGCCCGGTCTGTCAGCCTTCATAAACATCTCTAGCTGTAAGGTACCTTACGATTTGCAGTAACACTGTATTACATACCACCAAATATGCCCAGTTAACTGCTGCTGAGCAAACTTCTTGTCGACAGATATCACTGATTACAAGGGAGACGTCCCGAATATAATATTTGAACTATTTTAATTATATTGATTGTTGTTTTATTGACTTTTTTAGGAATAAATATTTTATGCAGTAACAGCCATAGATATTCATTTTTTACTACACAATCTGTCACTTATTATCTATACATATAGACCTCAATTGTCCACCACATCTGACGTATACACGTAACTTTTTTAACATTTTCACATTTTTTTATATTATACTCACATTAGTATTGACGATGTCAAATAGGTAAATACCTTCATCACAATTTTTGTTTACTAAAACTCGCTGCCACTATATCAAATTAAGAATTGAAACACTATATAGTTTTTTTCAGTTATTAGTAGGACAATATTAGATACCCGTATCACTTGTTTATTCTTCACTCTGACGGACAGCCGTCTATTAATATAACAGTCACCATTCTGGTAGTGTTATCCTAGCTAATCTAACCATTAGCGCCAGTTACCCCCTTTTTTAATTTTAGCACCTACACTTTTTTAAACTACTAAGGAGGAGTAGTTTATCCTTTAACCAGGCATTTAGGATAACAGTTAGCGCCAACACTCAATTCTATACACTAGTTACCATGGGTCCCATCCCACATGTCTTGTTGTTATATTTTGTCAGGGTAATCATGCAGGCCATATAGACCTACCCCGATAGGGGGAGTAAAAGGGATTAAAGTGCTAAGAATAGTACTACTTGACACAACCTAGTTACCATGGCTCCCAGACCGCATGTCTTATTGTTATATTTTGTCAGGGTAATCAGGCAGGCCATATAGACCTCCCCCGATAGGGGGAGTAAAAGGGATTAAAGTGCTAAGAATAGTACTACTTAACACAACCTAGTTTCCATGGGTCCCAGACCGCATGTCTTATTGTTATATTTTGTCAGGGTAATCAGGCAGGCCATATAGACCTCCCCCGATAGGGGGAGTAATATGGATTAAACTGCTAAGAATAGTGCTACTTAACACAACCTAGTTATCATGGGTTCCAGACTGCATGTCTTGTTATTATATTTTGTCAGGGTAATCATGCAGGCCATATAGACCTCCCCCGATAGGGGGAGTAACAGGGATTAAATTGCTAAGAATAGTACTACTTTACACAACCTTACCATGGCTCCCAGGCCGCATGTCTTATTGTTATATTTTGTCAGGGTAATCAGTCAGGCCATATAGACCTCCCCTGATAGGGGGAGTAAAAGGGATTAAAGTGCTAAGAATAGTACTACTTAACACAACCTAGTTACCATGGCTCCCAGACCGCATGTCTTATTGTTATATTTTGTCAGGGTAATCAGGCAGGCCATATAGACCTCCCCCGATAGGGGGAGTAAAAGGGATTAAAGTGCTAAGAATAGTACTACTTAACACAACCTTACCATGGCTCCCAGACCACATGTCTTATTGTTATATTTTGTAAGGGTAATTATATATCATGCAGGCCATATAGACCTCCCCCGATAGGGGGGAGTAACAGGGATTAAATTGCTAAGAATAGTACTACTTAACACAACCTTACCATGGCTCCCAGGCCGCATGTCTTATTGTTATATTTTGTCAGGGTAATCAGTCAGGCCATATAGACCTCCCCTGATAGGGGGAGTAAAAGGGGATTAAAGTGCTAAGAATAGTACTACTTAACACAACCTAGTTACCATGGCTCCCAGACCGCATGTCTTATTGTTATATTTTGTCAGGGTAATCAGGCAGGCCATATAGACCTCCCCCGATAGGGGGAGTAAAAGGGATTAAAGTGCTAAGAATAGTACTACTTAACACAACCTTACCATGGCTCCCAGACCGCATGTCTTATTGTTATATTTTGTAAGGGTAATTATATATCATGCAGGCCATATAGACCTCCCCCGATAGGGGGGAGTAACAGGGATTAAAGTGCTACGAATAGTACTACTTAACACAACCTAGTTACCATGGGTCCCAGTCCCAGACCGCATGTTTTATTATTATACTTTGTCAGGGTAATCAGACAGGCCATATAGACCTCCCCTGATAGGGGGAGTAACAGGGATTAAACTGCTAAGAATAGTACTACTTAACACAACCTAGTTACCATGGGTCCCAGTCCCAGACCGCATGTTTTATTATTATACTTTGTCAGGGTAATCAGGCAGGCCATATAGACCTCCCCCGATAGGGGGAGTAACAGGGATTAAAATGCCAAGAATAGTACTAATTAACACAACCTAGTTACCATGGGTCCCAGTCCCAGACCACATGTTTTATTATTATACTTTGTCAGGGTAATCAGGCAGGCTAATAGACCTCCCCCGATATGGGGAGTAACACGTATTAAAGTGCTATGAATAGTACTACTTAACACAACCTAGTTACCATGGGTCCCAAACCGCATGTCTTGTTGTTATATTTTGTCAGGGTAATAATGCAGGCCATATAGACCTCCCCCGATAGGGGGAGTAATATGGATTAAACTGCTAAGAATAGTGCTACTTAACACAACCTAGTTATCATGGGTTCCAGACTGCATGTCTTGTTGTTATATTTTGTCAGGGTAATCATGCAGGCCATATAGACCTCCCCCGATAGGGGGAGTAACAGGGATTAAATTGCTAAGAATAGTACTACTTTACACAACCTTACCATGGCTCCCAGGCCGCATGTCTTATTGTTATATTTTGTCAGGGTAATCAGTCAGGCCATATAGACCTCCCCTGATAGGGGGAGTAAAAGGGATTAAAGTGCTAAGAATAGTACTACTTAACACAACCTAGTTACCATGGCTCCCAGACCGCATGTCTTATTGTTATATTTTGTCAGGGTAATCAGGCAGGCCATATAGACCTCCCCCGATAGGGGGAGTAAAAGGGATTAAAGTGCTAAGAATAGTACTACTTAACACAACCTTACCATGGCTCCCAGACCGCATGTCTTATTGTTATATTTTGTAAGGGTAATTATATATCATGCAGGCCATATAGACCTCCCCCGATAGGGGGGAGTAACAGGGATTAAATTGCTAAGAATAGTACTACTTAACACAACCTTACCATGGCTCCCAGGCCGCATGTCTTATTGTTATATTTTGTCAGGGTAATCAGTCAGGCCATATAGACCTCCCCTGATAGGGGGAGTAAAAGGGATTAAAGTGCTAAGAATAGTACTACTTAACACAACCTAGTTACCATGGCTCCCAGACCGCATGTCTTATTGTTATATTTTGTCAGGGTAATCAGGCAGGACATATAGACCTCCCCCGATAGGGGGAGTAAAAGGGATTAAAGTGCTAAGAATAGTACTACTTAACACAACCTTACCATGGCTCCCAGACCGCATGTCTTATTGTTATATTTTGTAAGGGTAATTATATATCATGCAGGCCATATAGACCTCCCCCGATAGGGGGGAGTAACAGGGATTAAAGTGCTACGAATAGTACTACTTAACACAACCTAGTTACCATGGGTCCCAGTCCCAGACCGCATGTTTTATTATTATACTTTGTAAGGGTAATCAGACAGGCCATATAGACCTCCCCTGATAGGGGGAGTAACAGGGATTAAACTGCTAAGAATAGTACTACTTAACGCAACCTAGTTACCATGGGTCCCAGTCCCAGACCGCATGTTTTATTATTATACTTTGTCAGGGTAATCAGGCAGGCCATATAGACCTCCCCCGATAGGGGGAGTAACAGGGATTAAACTGCTAAGAATAGTACTACTTAACACAACCTAGTTACCATGGGTCCCAGTCCCAGACCGCATGTTTTATTATTATACTTTGTCAGGGTAATCAGGCAGGCCATATAGACCTCCCCCGATAGGGGGAGTAACAGGGATTAAAATGCCAAGAATAGTACTAATTAACACAACCTAGTTACCATGGGTCCCAGTCCCAGACCACATGTTTTATTATTATACTTTGTCAGGGTAATCAGGCAGGCTAATAGACCTCCCCCGATATGGGGAGTAACACGTATTAAAGTGCTATGAATAGTACTACTTAACACAACCTAGTTACCATGGGTCCCAAACCGCATGTCTTGTTGTTATATTTTGTCAGGGTAATAATGCAGGCCATATAGACCTCCCCCGATAGGGGGAGTAATATGGATTAAACTGCTAAGAATAGTGCTACTTAACACAACCTAGTTATCATGGGTTCCAGACTGCATGTCTTGTTGTTATATTTTGTCAGGGTAATCATGCAGGCCATATAGACCTCCCCCGATAGGGGGAGTAACAGGGATTAAATTGCTAAGAATAGTACTACTTTACACAACCTTACCATGGCTCCCAGGCCGCATGTCTTATTGTTATATTTTGTCAGGGTAATCAGTCAGGCCATATAGACCTCCCCTGATAGGGGGAGTAAAAGGGATTAAAGTGCTAAGAATAGTACTACTTAACACAACCTAGTTACCATGGCCCCCAGACCGCATGTCTTATTGTTATATTTTGTCAGGGTAATCAGGCAGGCCATATAGACCTCCCCCGATAGGGGGAGTAAAAGGGATTAAAGTGCTAAGAATAGTACTACTTAACACAACCTTACCATGGCTCCCAGACCGCATGTCTTATTGTTATATTTTGTAAGGGTAATTATATATCATGCAGGCCATATAGACCTCCCCCGATAGGGGGGAGTAACAGGGATTAAATTGCTAAGAATAGTACTACTTAACACAACCTTACCATGGCTCCCAGGCCGCATGTCTTATTGTTATATTTTGTCAGGGTAATCAGTCAGGCCATATAGACCTCCCCTGATAGGGGGAGTAAAAGGGATTAAAGTGCTAAGAATAGTACTACTTAACACAACCTAGTTACCATGGCTCCCAGACCGCATGTCTTATTGTTATATTTTGTCAGGGTAATCAGGCAGGCCATATAGACCTCCCCCGATAGGGGGAGTAAAAGGGATTAAAGTGCTAAGAATAGTACTACTTAACACAACCTTACCATGGCTCCCAGATCGCTTGTCTTATTGTTATATTTTGTAAGGGTAATTATATATCATGCAGGCCATATAGACCTCCCCCGATAGGGGGGAGTAACAGGGATTAAATTGCTAAGAATAGTACTACTTAACACAACCTTACCATGGCTCCCAGGCCGCATGTCTTATTGTTATATTTTGTCAGGGTAATCAGTCAGGCCATATAGACCTCCCCTGATAGGGGGAGTAAAAGGGGATTAAAGTGCTAAGAATAGTACTACTTAACACAACCTAGTTACCATGGCTCCCAGACCGCATGTCTTATTGTTATATTTTGTCAGGGTAATCAGGCAGGCCATATAGACCTCCCCCGATAGGGGGAGTAAAAGGGATTAAAGTGCTAAGAATAGTACTACTTAACACAACCTTACCATGGCTCCCAGACCGCATGTCTTATTGTTATATTTTGTAAGGGTAATTATATATCATGCAGGCCATATAGACCTCCCCCGATAGGGGGGTGTAACAGGGATTAAAATGCTACGAATAGTACTACTTAACACAACCTAGTTACCATGGGTCCCAGTCCCAGACCGCATGTTTTATTATTATACTTTGTCAGGGTAATCAGACAGGCCATATAGACCTCCCCTGATAGGGGGAGTAACAGGGATTAAACTGCTAAGAATAGTACTACTTAACACAACCTAGTTACCATGGGTCCCAGTCCCAGACCGCATGTTTTATTATTATACTTTGTCAGGGTAATCAGGCAGGCCATATAGACCTCCCCCGATAGGGGGAGTAACAGGGATTAAAATGCCAAGAATAGTACTAATTAACACAACCTAGTTACCATGGGTCCCAGTCCCAGACCACATGTTTTATTATTATACTTTGTCAGGGTAATCAGGCAGGCTAATAGACCTCCCCTGATATGGGGAGTAACACGTATTAAAGTGCTATGAATAGTACTACTTAACACAACCTAGTTACCATGGGTCCCAAACCGCATGTCTTGTTGTTATATTTTGTCAGGGTAATAATGCAGGCCATATAGACCTCCCCCGATAGGGGGAGTAATATGGATTAAACTGCTAAGAATAGTGCTACTTAACACAACCTAGTTATCATGGGTTCCAGACTGCATGTCTTGTTGTTATATTTTGTCAGGGTAATCATGCAGGCCATATAGACCTCCCCCGATAGGGGGAGTAACAGGGATTAAATTGCTAAGAATAGTACTACTTTACACAACCTTACCATGGCTCCCAGGCCGCATGTCTTATTGTTATATTTTGTCAGGGTAATCAGTCAGGCCATATAGACCTCCCCTGATAGGGGGAGTAAAAGGGATTAAAGTGCTAAGAATAGTACTACTTAACACAACCTAGTTACCATGGCTCCCAGACCGCATGTCTTATTGTTATATTTTGTCAGGGTAATCAGGCAGGCCATATAGACCTCCCCCGATAGGGGGAGTAAAAGGGATTAAAGTGCTAAGAATAGTACTACTTAACACAACCTTACCATGGCTCCCAGACCGCATGTCTTATTGTTATATTTTGTAAGGGTAATTATATATCATGCAGGCCATATAGACCTCCCCCGATAGGGGGGAGTAACAGGGATTAAATTGCTAAGAATAGTACTACTTAACACAACCTTACCATGGCTCCCAGGCCGCATGTCTTATTGTTATATTTTGTCAGGGTAATCAGTCAGGCCATATAGACCTCCCCTGATAGGGGGAGTAAAAGGGATTAAAGTGCTAAGAATAGTACTACTTAACACAACCTAGTTACCATGGCTCCCAGACCGCATGTCTTATTGTTATATTTTGTCATGGTAATCAGGCAGGCCATATAGACCTCCCCCGATAGGGGGAGTAAAAGGGATTAAAGTGCTAAGAATAGTACTACTTAACACAACCTTACCATGGCTCCCAGACCGCATGTCTTATTGTTATATTTTGTAAGGGTAATTATATATCATGCAGGCCATATAGACCTCCCCCGATAGGGGGGAGTAACAGGGATTAAAGTGCTACGAATAGTACTACTTAACACAACCTAGTTACCATGGGTCCCAGTCCCAGACCGCATGTTTTATTATTATACTTTGTAAGGGTAATCAGACAGGCCATATAGACCTCCCCTGATAGGGGGAGTAACAGGGATTAAACTGCTAAGAATAGTACTACTTAACGCAACCTAGTTACCATGGGTCCCAGTCCCAGACCGCATGTTTTATTATTATACTTTGTCAGGGTAATCAGGCAGGCCATATAGACCTCCCCCGATAGGGGGAGTAACAGGGATTAAACTGCTAAGAATAGTACTACTTAACACAACCTAGTTACCATGGGTCCCAGTCCCAGACCGCATGTTTTATTATTATACTTTGTCAGGGTAATCAGGCAGGCCATATAGACCTCCCCCGATAGGGGGAGTAACAGGGATTAAAATGCCAAGAATAGTACTAATTAACACAACCTAGTTACCATGGGTCCCAGTCCCAGACCACATGTTTTATTATTATACTTTGTCAGGGTAATCAGGCAGGCTAATAGACCTCCCCCGATATGGGGAGTAACACGTATTAAAGTGCTATGAATAGTACTACTTAACACAACCTAGTTACCATGGGTCCCAAACCGCATGTCTTGTTGTTATATTTTGTCAGGGTAATAATGCAGGCCATATAGACCTCCCCCGATAGGGGGAGTAATATGGATTAAACTGCTAAGAATAGTGCTACTTAACACAACCTAGTTATCATGGGTTCCAGACTGCATGTCTTGTTGTTATATTTTGTCAGGGTAATCATGCAGGCCATATAGACCTCCCCCGATAGGGGGAGTAACAGGGATTAAATTGCTAAGAATAGTACTACTTTACACAACCTTACCATGGCTCCCAGGCCGCATGTCTTATTGTTATATTTTGTCAGGGTAATCAGTCAGGCCATATAGACCTCCCCTGATAGGGGGAGTAAAA
This sequence comes from Bombina bombina, assembly GCF_027579735.1. Classification (NCBI taxonomy): domain Eukaryota; kingdom Metazoa; phylum Chordata; class Amphibia; order Anura; family Bombinatoridae; genus Bombina; species Bombina bombina. Next base: position 116,256,395 of record NC_069509.1, read on the forward strand.
TGGATTAAAGTGCTAAGAATAGTACTACTTAACACAACCTAGTTACCATGGCTCCCAGACCGCATGTCTTATTGTTATATTTTGTCAGGGTAATCAGGCAGGCCATATAGACCTCCCCCGATAGGGGGAGTAAAAGGGATTAAAGTGCTAAGAATAGTACTACTTAACACAACCTTACCATGGCTCCCAGACCGCATGTCTTATTGTTATATTTTGTAAGGGTAATTATATATCATGCAGGCCATATAGACCTCCCCCGATAGGGGGGAGTAACAGGGATTAAATTGCTAAGAATAGTACTACTTAACACAACCTTACCATGGCTCACAGGCCGCATGTCTTATTGTTATATTTTGTCAGGGTAATCAGTCAGGCCATATAGACCTCCCCTGATAGGGGGAGTAAAAGGGATTAAAGTGCTAAGAATAGTACTACTTAACACAACCTAGTTACCATGGCTCCCAGACCGCATGTCTTATTGTTATATTTTGTCAGGGTAATCAGGCAGGCCATATAGACCTCCCCCGATAGGGGGAGTAAAAGGGATTAAAGTGCTAAGAATAGTACTACTTAACACAACCTTACCATGGCTCCCAGACCGCATGTCTTATTGTTATATTTTGTAAGGGTAATTATATATCATGCAGGCCATATAGACCTCCCCCGATAGGGGGGAGTAACAGGGATTAAAGTGCTACGAATAGTACTACTTAACACAACCTAGTTACCATGGGTCCCAGTCCCAGACCGCATGTTTTATTATTATACTTTGTCAGGGTAATCAGACAGGCCATATAGACCTCCCCTGATAGGGGGAGTAACAGGGATTAAATTGCTAAGAATAGTACTACTTAACGCAACCTAGTTACCATGGGTCCCAGTCCCAGACCGCATGTTTTATTATTATACTTTGTCAGGGTAATCAGGCAGGCCATATAGACCTCCCCCGATAGGGGGAGTAACAGGGATTAAACTGCTAAGAATAGTACTACTTAACACAACCTAGTTACCATGGGTCCCAGTCCCAGACCGCATGTTTTATTATTATACTTTGTCAGGGTAATCAGGCAGGCCATATAGACCTCCCCCGATAGGGGGAGTAACAGGGATTAAAATGCCAAGAATTGTACTAATTAACACAACCTAGTTACCATGGGTCCCAGTCCCAGACCACATGTTTTATTATTATACTTTGTCAGGGTAATCAGGCAGGCTAATAGACCTCCCCCGATATGGGGAGTAACACGTTTTAAAGTGCTATGAATAGTACTACTTAACACAACCTAGTTACCATGGGTCCCAAACCGCATGTCTTGTTGTTATATTTTGTCAGGGTAATAATGCAGGCCATATAGACCTCCCCCGATAGGGGGAGTAACAGGGATTATAAGTGCCAAGAATAGTACTACTTAACACAACCTAGTTACCATGGGTCCCATCCCACATGTCTTGTTGTTATATTTTGTCAGGGTAATCATGCAGGCCATATAGACCTACCCCGATAGGGGGAGTAAAAGGGATTAAAGTGCTAAGAATAGTACTACTTGACACAACCTAGTTACCATGGCTCCCAGACCGCATGTCTTATTGTTATATTTTGTCAGGGTAATCAGGCAGGCCATATAGACCTCCCCCGATAGGGGGAGTAAAAGGGATTAAAGTGCTAAGAATAGTACTACTTAACACAACCTAGTTTCCATGGGTCCCAGACCGCATGTCTTATTGTTATATTTTGTCAGGGTAATCAGGCAGGCCATATAGACCTCCCCCGATAGGGGGAGTAATATGGATTAAACTGCTAAGAATAGTGCTACTTAACACAACCTAGTTATCATGGGTTCCAGACTGCATGTCTTGTTGTTATATTTTGTCAGGGTAATCATGCAGGCCATATAGACCTCCCCCGATAGGGGGAGTAACAGGGATTAAATTGCTAAGAATAGTACTACTTTACACAACCTTACCATGGCTCCCAGGCCGCATGTCTTATTGTTATATTTTGTCAGGGTAATCAGTCAGGCCATATAGACCTCCCCTGATAGGGGGAGTAAAAGGGATTAAAGTGCTAAGAATAGTACTACTTAACACAACCTTACCATGGCTCCCAGACCGCATGTCTTATTGTTATATTTTGTAAGGGTAATTATATATCATGCAGGCCATATAGACCTCCCCCGATAGGGGGGAGTAACAGGGATTAAATTGCTAAGAATAGTACTACTTAACACAACCTTACCATGGCTCCCAGGCCGCATGTCTTATTGTTATATTTTGTCAGGGTAATCAGTCAGGCCATATAGACCTCCCCTGATAGGGGGAGTAAAAGGGGATTAAAGTGCTAAGAATAGTACTACTTAACACAACCTAGTTACCATGGCTCCCAGACCGCATGTCTTATTGTTATATTTTGTCAGGGTAATCAGGCAGGCCATATAGACCTCCCCCGATAGGGGGAGTAAAAGGGATTAAAGTGCTAAGAATAGTACTACTTAACACAACCTTACCATGGCTCCCAGACCGCATGTCTTATTGTTATATTTTGTAAGGGTAATTATATATCATGCAGGCCATATAGACCTCCCCCGATAGGGGGGAGTAACAGGGATTAAAGTGCTACGAATAGTACTACTTAACACAACCTAGTTACCATGGGTCCCAGTCCCAGACCGCATGTTTTATTATTATACTTTGTCAGGGTAATCAGACAGGCCATATAGACCTCCCCTGATAGGGGGAGTAACAGGGATTAAACTGCTAAGAATAGTACTACTTAACACAACCTAGTTACCATGGGTCCCAGTCCCAGACCGCATGTTTTATTATTATACTTTGTCAGGGTAATCAGGCAGGCCATATAGACCTCCCCCGATAGGGGGAGTAACAGGGATTAAAATGCCAAGAATAGTACTAATTAACACAACCTAGTTACCATGGGTCCCAGTCCCAGACCACATGTTTTATTATTATACTTTGTCAGGGTAATCAGGCAGGCTAATAGACCTCCCCCGATAGGGGGAGTAACAGGGATTAAACTGCTAAGAATAGTACTACTTAACACAACCTAGTTACCATGGGTCCCAGTCCCAGACCGCATGTTTTATTATTATACTTTGTCAGGGTAATCAGGCAGGCCATATAGACCTCCCCCGATAGGGGGAGTAACAGGGATTAAAGTGCTAAGAATAGTACTACTTAACACAACCTAGTTACCATGGTTACCAGTCCCCGAGTAAATGTGATAGTTACTGTTATCAACTTTAAGTTTTAGTAATTTATCACTATATTTATGTATGTATGCTTTCATTTTCTCTCTGTTAACATGTCTTGTTAAAGAGATCCTGGAAGAAAGCAAAAGTTTCTATAGGAAAAAGTGATTGTTTTTATTCACTGAACTGTTATACTAACAGTCAGAGAAACTCAAACCAAATTTGAATGATAAGTAATAATAAACAGTAATGAAGACAAAAATAACTGAAGTAAATGAGCAAGTCACAATAAAGACAAAATACTTGGATATCTCTCAGATAACAATTTGATGTTGTGGTCAGTAATAATGTGATAATTGAGATCGTAGTAAATGTTGATTTGAAGTAGCGTAATAACAGGAAAATGAATGAGGAGTGATGCGTTGTGAACGCAAAATTAAATACGAGGTGGAGAGTGTACTTTTATGGCCTTTGTTGGAGATCTCATAAACAGCATGCTTTTTGTAATTGATATGTACATACCTTATTTGAATATTGGACTGAAAATATTTACCGGCTTTAGCAAGAGATTGTCTGTGTTGGTCCGTGCTGAGTACTCAGCGTTTGAGGTGAAGCTGGCGCGCTGCGCGTACAGGATGAAGGCAGCGTGGATGACGTCACCAAGGTGTAGTGGATAGAAGAGACGTTCCGGTTAAAGTTGAAGTAAACTAAAGTTCCAGTTTACTAAAGGTGATGAGAGAAAATCCTCAAGTTGATTATAAGTAACCAGATTTGTTAATTGCAGATAAAAATATGAGAGGCAAAAACAAGGTCCCCAAATCACTGTAATAGAACATAGGAAATAGCTTCATTTAGCTTGCAGAGAACAGTGAGTGAAAGGAAACAGACAACCCACAGACTGCAATAATCAAGCAAGGCTGTGAAGTAAGGTTGTAACTTAAATAGGGCAAGGATAGGGCGGAGATCATGATTTAAAGGTATAGCCTGTAGCTGAAATCATGACAGTAAAAGGGATTAAAGTGCTAAGAATAGTACTACTTAACACAACCTAGTTTCCATGGGTCCCAGACCGCATGTCTTATTGTTATATTTTGTCAGGGTAATCAGGCAGGCCATATAGACCTCCCCCGATAGGGGGAGTAATATGGATTAAACTGCTAAGAATAGTACTACTTGACGCAGCATGTGTGCTGCTTGTGGATGCAGAAAAGGCCTTTGACAAGGTCCTCTGGGAACACTTAATACACTTAAAGCAGAGAGATACGATGACACCCCGGGGAGGGGGAGAGGAATGATGGAGAAGGTAAAGGTCAGGAGGAGGATAGGTAGGACATAAATTTAGAAAACAAAGACATGTGTTGGTCCAATTCATTGATTGTCATTATTATTTTTGTTCCTCTCTTTTACTGAAATGGCGTCTCTGTAATTGGAATAGATGTTCATATCCTTTCACTATGTATCTCAGATGTCAATGTTTACTCAGTGGACTGGAATTGATGCATGTTTTTTGAATAAATAAAGATTTTCAAAAAAAAGAATAGTACTACTTAACACAACCTAGTTACCATGGGTCCCAGACCGTATGTCTTGTTGTTATATTTTGTCAGGGTAATCATGCAGGCCATATAGACCTCCCTCGATAGGGGGAGTAACAGGGATTAAATTGCTAAGAATAGTACTACTTAACACAACCTAGTTACCATGGCTCCCAGGCCGCATGTCTTATTGTTATATTTTGTCAGGGTAATCAGGCAGGCCATATAGACCTCCCCCGATAGGGGGAGTAAAAGGGATTAAAGTGCTAAGAATAGTACTACTTGACACAACCTAGTTACCATGGCTCCCAGACCGCATGTCTTATTGTTATATTTTGTCAGGGTAATCAGGCAGGCCATATAGACCTCCCCCGATAGGGGGAGTAAAAGGGATTAAAGTGCTAAGAATAGTACTACTTAACACAACCTTACCATGGCTCCCAGACCGCATGTCTTATTGTTATATTTTGTAAGGGTAATTATATATCATGCAGGCAATATAGACCTCCCCCGATAGGGGGGAGTAACAGGGATTAAACTGCTAAGAATAGTACTACTTAACACAACCTAGTTACCATGGGTCCCAGTCCCAGACCGCATGTTTTATTATTATACTTTGTCAGGGTAATCAGGCAGGCCATATAGACCTCCCCCGATAGGGGGAGTAACAGGGATTAAAATGCCAAGAATAGTACTAATTAACACAACCTAGTTACCATGGGTCCCAGTCCCAGACCACATGTTTTATTATTATACTTTGTCAGGGTAATCAGGCAGGCTAATAGACCTCCCCCGATAGGGGGAGTAACAGGGATTAAACTGCTAAGAATAGTAATACTTAACACAACCTAGTTACCATGGGTCCCAGTCCCAGACCTCATGTTTTATTATTATACTTTGTCAGGGTAATCAGGCAGGCCATATAAACCTCCCCCGATAGGGGGAGTAACAGGGATTAAAGTGCTAAGAATAGTACTACTTAACACAACCTAGTTACCATGGTTACCAGTCCCAGAGTAAAAGGGATTAAAGTGCTAAGAATAGTACTACTTAACACAACCTAGTTTCCATGGGTCCCAGACCACATGTCTTATTGTTATATTTTGTCAGGGTAATCAGGCAGGCCATATAGACCTCCCCCGATAGGGGGGAGTAAAAGGGATTAAAGTGCTAAGAATAGTACTACTTAACACAACCTTACCATGGCTCCCAGACCGCATGTCTTATTGTTATATTTTGTAAGGGTAATTATATATCATGCAGGCCATATAGAACTCCCCCGATAGGGGGGAGTAACAGGGATTAAAGTGCTACGAATAGTACTACTTAACACAACCTAGTTACCATGGGTCCCAGTCCCAGACCGCATGTTTTATTATTATACTTTGTCAGGGTAATCAGGCAGGCCACATAGACCTCCCCCGATAGGGGGAGTAACAGGGATTAAACTGCTAAGAATAGTACTACTTAACGCAACCTAGTTACCATGGGTCCCAGTCCCAGACCGCATGTTTTATTATTAAACTTGGTCAGGGTAATCAGGCAGGCCATATAGACCTCCCCCGATAGGGGGAGTAACAGGGATTAAACTGCTAAGAATAGTACTACTTAACACAACCTAGTTACCATGGGTCCCAGTCCCAGACCACATGTTTTATTATTATACTTTGTCAGGGTAATCAGGCAGGCCATATAGATCTCCCCCGATAGGGGGAGTAACAGGGATTAAACTGCTAAGAATAGTACTACTTAACACAACCTAGTTACCATGGGTCCCAGTCCCAGACCTCATGTTTTATTATTATACTTTGTCAGGGTAATCAGGCAGGCCATATAGACCTCCCCCGATAGGGGGAGTAACAGGGATTAAAGTGCTAAGAATAGTACTACTTAACACAACCTAGTTACCATGGTTACCAGTCCCAGAGTAAAAGGGATTAAAGTGCTAAGAATAGTACTACTTAACACAAACTAGTTTCCATGGGTCCCAGACCGCATGTCTTATTGTTATATTTTGTCAGGGTAATCAGGCAGGCCATATAGACCTCCCCCGATAGGGGGAGTAATATGGATTAAACTGCTAAGAATAGTACTACTTGACGAAGCATGTGTGCTGCTTGTGGATGCAGAAAAGGCCTTTGACAAGGTCCTCTGGGGACACTTAATACACTTAAAGCAGAGAGATACGATGACACCCCGGGGAGGGGGAGAGGAATGATGGAGAAGGTAAAGGTCAGGAGGAGGATAGGTAGGACATAAATTTAGAAAACAAAGACATGTGTTGGTCCAATTCATTGATTGTCATTATTATTTTTGTTCCTCTCTTTTACTGAAATGGCGTCTCTGTAATTGGAATAGATGTTCATATCCTTTCACTATGTATCTCAGATGTCAATGTTTACTCAGTGGACTGGAATTGATGCATGTTTTTTGAATAAATAAAGATTTTAAAAAAAAAAGAATAGTACTACTTAACACAACCTAGTTACCATGGGTCCCAGACCGTATGTCTTGTTGTTATATTTTGTCAGGGTAATCATGCAGGCCATATAGACCTCCCTCGATAGGGGGAGTAACAGGGATTAAATTGCTAAGAATAGTACTACTTAACACAACCTAGTTACCATGGCTCCCAGGCCGCATGTCTTATTGTTATATTTTGTCAGGGTAATCAGGCAGGCCATATAGACCTCCCCCGATAGGGGGAGTAAAAGGGATTAAAGTGCTAAGAATAGTACTACTTGACACAACCTAGTTACCATGGCTCCCAGACCGCATGTCTTATTGTTATATTTTGTCAGGGTAATCAGACAGGCCATATAGACCTCCCCCGATAGGGGGGAGTAAAAGGGATTAAAGTGCTAAAAATAGTACTACTTAACACAACCTTACCATGGCTCCCAGACCGCATGTCTTATTGTTATATTTTGTAAGGGTAATTATATATCATGCAGGCCATATAGAACTCCCCCGATAGGGGGGAGTCACAGGGATTAAAGTGCTACGAATAGTACCACTTAACACAACCTAGTTACCATGGGTCCCAGTCCCAGACCGCATGTTTTATTATTATACTTTGTCAGGGTAATCAGGCAGGCCACATAGACCTCCCCCGATAGGGGGAGTAACAGGGATTAAACTGCTAAGAATAGTATTACTTAACGCAACCTAGTTACCATGGGTCCCAGTCCCAGACCGCATGTTTTATTATTAAACTTGGTCAGGGTAATCAGGCAATCCATATAGACCTCCCCCGATAGGGGGAGTAACAGGGATTAAACTGCTAAGAATAGTACTACTTAACACAACTTAGTTACCATGGGTCCCAGTCCCAGACCACATGTTTTATTATTATACTTTGTCAGGGTAATCAGGCAGGCCATATAGATCTCCCCCGATAGGGGGAGTAACAGGGATTAAACTGCTAAGAATAGTACTACTTAACACAACCTAGTTACCATGGGTCCCAGTCCCAGACCTCATGTTTTATTATTATACTTTGTCAGGGTAATCAGGCAGGCCATATAGACCACCCCCGATTGCGGGAGTAACAGGGATTAAACTGCTAAGAATAGTACTACTTAACACAACCTAGTTACCATGGGTCCCAGTCCCAGACCGCATGTTTTATTGTTATACTTTGTCAGGGTAATCAGGCAGGCCATACAGACCTCCCCCGATAGGGGGAGTAACAGGGATTAAAGTGCTAAAAATAGTACTACTTAACACAACCTAGTTACCATGGGTCCCAGACCGCCTGTCTTGTTGTTATACTTTGTCAGGGTAATCATGCAGGCCATATAGACCTCCCCTGATAGGGGGAGTAACAGGGATTAAACTGCTAAGAACAGTATTACTTAACGCAACCTAGTTACCATGGGTCCCAGTCCCAGACCGCATGTTTTATTATTAAACTTGGTCAGGGTAATCAGGCAATCCATATAGACCTCCCCCGATAGGGGGAGTAACAGGGATTAAACTGCTAAGAATAGTACTACTTAACACAACTTAGTTACCATGGGTCCCAGTCCCAGACCACATGTTTTATTATTATACTTTGTCAGGGTAATCAGGCAGGCCATATAGATCTCCCCCGATAGGGGGAGTAACAGGGATTAAACTGCTAAGAATAGTACTACTTAACACAACCTAGTTACCATGGGTCCCAGTCCCAGACCTCATGTTTTATTATTATACTTTGTCAGGGTAATCAGGCAGGCCATATAGACCACCCCCGATTGCGGGAGTAACAGGGATTAAACTGCTAAGAATAGTACTACTTAACACAACCTAGTTACCATGGGTCCCAGTCCCAGACCGCATGTTTTATTGTTATACTTTGTCAGGGTAATCAGGCAGGCCATACAGACCTCCCCCGATAGGGGGGAGTAACAGGGATTAAAGTGCTAAAAATAGTACTACTTAACACAACCTAGTTACCATGGGTCCCAGACCGCCTGTCTTGTTGTTATACTTTGTCAGGGTAATCATGCAGGCCATATAGACCTCCCCTGATAGGGGGAGTAACAGGGATTAAACTGCTAAGAACAGTACTACTTAACACAACCTAGTTACCATGGGTCCCAGACCGCATGTTTTATTATTATACTTTGTCAGGGTAATTATATATCAAATCTATCTATTTATCTTCTATCAATTCTATCTAAATTTCAATCTATGTATATCTATCTATCTATCAAATCTATCTATCTCATGTCCGGACTGCTTTGAGACAGCCACTTGTGTTTAGGCCAAATTTGAAGTAGGAGGACAGACCAATCATCTTCTTCCATCTCCCTGTTCCAAAAATGCAGGCCATATAGACCTCCCCCAATAGGGGGAGTAACAGGTAGTAGTAAACTGCTAAGATTAGTACTACTTTATACACCACGGGTCCCAGACCGCATGTCTTATTGTTATGCTCTGTCAGGGAAATTATATATCTATCAAATCTATCTATTTATCTATCGTATCTATCTAACTATCAATCGTATCTATCAGATATATATTGCATCTATTGATCTATGTAATTTGTATCTATCAAATGTATATTGCATCTTTTGATCTTTGTAATTCGTATCTATCAAATGTATATTGCATCGATTGATCTATGTAATTTGTATCTATCAAATGTATATTGCATCTATTGATCTATGTAATTTGTATCTATCATATGTATATTGCATCTATTGATCTATTTAATCTATGTATCTATCAAATCTATCTATCTCGTGGTTGTGCAAATGGACTGTTTGAAGTTGTTTGTGGTGTGTTACTCGGGGAGTTTGGTCTGTCACTGTGAAGCGGGCGTAACCCTTACACTACCTGATTGATACATCATACCTGATGTTTTAAAGCACGTTATTGCAAACAATATAGGAATGTTAGGTGATTTAGGCCCTTTATGGGTTAAAACCAGACTCTGCATCAACTATGTAATTTTCCGTGGGAGTTTTGCCATGGATCCCCCTCCGGCATGCCACAGTCCAGGTGTTAGTCCCCTTGAAACAACTTTTCCATCACTTTTGTGGCCAGAAAGAGTCCTTGTGGGTTTTAAAGTTCGCCTGCCTATTGAAGTCAATGGCGGTTCGTCCGGTTCGCCGGTTCTCGAACATTTGCGGAAGTTCGAGTCCGCCGTTCGTGAACCGAAATTTTTAGGTTCGCGACATCACTACTGACCATGTCCTTCCCTTTATGACTACAGTGTACCCATCTTCTGATGGTTACTTCCAGCAGGATAGTGCACCATGTCACAAAGCTCAAATCATCTCAAACTGGTTTCTTTAACTTGACAATGAGTTCACTGTACTCCAATGGCCTCCACAGTCACCAGATCTCAATCCAATAAAGCACCTTTGGGATGTGGTGGAACGGGAGATTCGCATCATGGATCTGCAGCCAACAAATCTGCAGCAACTGCGTGATGCTATCCTATCAATATAACATAAATCTTTGAGGAATGTTTCAAACACCTTGTTGAAACTATGCCACAAAGAATTAAGGCAGTTCTGAAGGCAAAAGGGGGTCCAACCCAGTACAAGCAAAGTGGCCGGTGAATGTATATTTAACGTAAAAACACAGTCCCCACAGACTTCAATGTAAATGCAATTTTCAGTGCCGTTTTTTTCTAACACCCCACAACCCCTCACTTTAACCCCTTATATTTGCTTTGTGCAGTATTTAAAAAAAATTAAAAATAAAGATGCTCATTTTTTTATTATTTTTTTTTTTTTAAATTTGAGGATCGTTTAAAGGCATACAACATCACATAAATATATTCTTATGTCACATGATATAAGATATCAGTTTTACAAGGAGTACTAATAATAAAAATGGATTATAAGAAACACAGAGCTAATAATATATGTACCATGTGAACAATATATAGATGGAATGCCAGTCACCCTCTAAATGACACAATAGATCACTCTTGGACCTTCAAACATAAACGAAAATATTTAAGCAAAAGAAGGTGATTTCAAACCTAGGAGACCACTTATGGATCTCAAATGATAAACCTCATTTTTATAATGTTTTATATCATGCATAACAAATAAACTTGAAACATCTTTCTTATAACTCGATAGGCCACTATTGGACCTAACCTAGATATTAACTCAAGGTAGGAGAGAAATAGCGGCATAGGCTAGATAAGCTGCAAATTGAACCCTCCTGGACTAGGAGGTTTATTATGGTGGAGGGGGAGAGGAGGTGGTTATATAAGTGTGGTGGGCAGTAAGTAAAACAGGAGTGTAGGTCCGGCCCGAACTAGACATATATCACATACTATGAAGTGAGGCTGCACAACCCAATATAGCAGTAGCCATACCAACAGGTTGTGAGTTTAACATATAATGTTTCATACAAAAAGTGGAAAACTTAACACATGTGCTCCGCCTATTCCTCTTCTATATCTTCAAGCTGTCTATTGTGACACATCAAATTTGAGTAATACACAAATATCTAAAGCTATATTTTAGACGGCTAGACACATATTACATATTAAATGCTATTATTCACACATGCAATGGCAGTGACAGCACTACCTGTTACATACTCTGCATACCCCCAATTGACAAAATATTGTTCAGTTATGGAAAAACAGTTAAATACATATAACACGGGTTAAGCAGCTCCATTATGATCTTTTAGGGGGAGAGGCCATACATCAAGACACTAGTGCACGTCCAGCCTGCACTAGAAGACACAAAGAATTAAGGCAGTTCTGAAGGCAAAAGGGGGTCCAACCCAGTAAAAGCAAAGTGGCCGGTGAATCATGGAGTAATTTAAATCTATATTTAATATAAGCATATGTAGGTAACATGGTTACAGCATTCCTGTATATATATTCATGGGGGTACTAAACATCAACCCTAAAACCTCGTAGTATTAACAGTATTGGGTACAGCATTATTAGGAGTTTACCCTCTTATATGAAAATAAGGTATCTCTCCAGAAAGCCGGTTACACTGAGATATATGGAGAGAGCAAGAGAGCAAATGTAATATCAAAAGAAGCATTACCAATCAGTCACGTGGCCCTCACATTGATGTAGAAAAAGCTGGGTGCTCTATATATTGTCAATATGTGTGTGTGTTGGGGGGGGTAGAAGCGTAAAAAAGGAATCATTGTAACACCATTGTATTAGCGCACCTGTTGCCATAACAGCAAGGTATAACATGGTCTGCCTTAGTACTACAAAATCAGAAATATACTGGAATACAACAAAATAAATCTTATTAGCTGAGTGTGGGCCCTACACCTATCAACGTCAGTCAGCAGCCATAATAATAGGAAGCTACCGATACTAAGTGAAACCAGTAGTATAAACATGGCAATTTATGTAGGAGTTATATGATAAGTAGTAAGATATAAATGTGAAAAGCAATCAGACTCCTAATGTAGAATAGAGTAATGGCTGTAATATTTTACAAATTAGACAATACTATTAGAATACCCAAATTATCGACCAGGAACACAAGATTAGGTGCACTTTCTTAGAAGAGAGGTCTTTGTCTCTAGCTACAAAATATGATACACATTAGGGCTCCAGGGATGAAAATCTAACGCTTTACCCCATAACCAATAAGACTGACAAACTATTTAGATAACTAGAAACATGAGGTACCGTTAGATGTGATTCAGCTTGTTTTCATACATAACTTTTAAAACAATAAACCTGGGTGTAAAATAAACAAAGGTATGCTATACACAGCACAAAGTCCAGTATTAAGGAAATAAAAAAGGTCTCTCCCGGGGAACCCTGCTATCACCAGCCGTATAGAACGATTGTAGTCCAGTGATGAAATGGTAGAGCCACTGATAGAGAGTCCAATCCCATCCTAGGACTATCCAATGACGCGCCTAAAGTCAGCTTGTCTAAAGAGTCGTGAGAAATAGTAATGCATTAGATGTTGGAATGATAAATGTCCAAACTCGCTCCAGCCCTGTATTGCAGAACTTCTGTTATCAGGAGAATCCTGTACATCGTGCTTCACTTTTATGCTCACAGAATACAAAACACTGGCTGTGGCTTGCTCCAACTGATCCCCGAAAGGGTAAGCGAGTGTGCAAATATAGGAGGAAGACAGACCACGGAGCGTCACACATGGTGCCTCTGAAGCGTTATCCTTCGTGTCTAATGGCGTCTTCATTAATTGCTTTGGCACTACACCCTGGTTGCTGTCAAAACTCTCTGGGACAATCACCATCCCAGTTGAGGCTGAATCTATGCCCATCGGTCCTGAGTTAAAGAGCCAAATGCTTCATCCACAGAGTTCAGGAGTCTCGCATGCTTGGATATCCAGTAAATCAGCCAATGCTGTGAAAAAAGTGGAAGGATCTACTAGATGCTTGATAGATTTTAACACTAGTGTAGTTTCAAGCTCTGAAAAATTAGTAGCATTAGGTCAACATAGTGCTTCGAAGTGCTGTGGCATAGTTATTGCATGTTTTCAATCCATTGCATGTTTTCAATCCTGTGTAATTTAGGTGATTAGCAGATCACTGTGCCACAACCCAGAAAAATCTACATAAATGGTATCCCCGTATAGCTGGAAGATTTAGTTGTTTGTCGTTCAACTTTTCATTATCATTACACTCTGTAATTATATGCTTTAGGCTCTTTTTTGGTCATACTTGCGCAGAGATTTTCTCTTAAGCGGCCATCTCTGTCGGCTCCTGGCTCCACCCCACGCTCAAGTCCGACGCTCATTTCTTTTAATAAAATAGAACTCTCCATTTTATTTTGGGGGCAATTGGGGCACATTTTCTTAAGCAACCAGAGGTGTGACCCATGGTCCCGTGAGCAACAAGCCACTGGTAATGGCTGAATATTTAAATCTGCACCTGTAAATGGGAAAATTTGCCGCTTCATGGGTGCACGTTAAAATAGCACTCCACTTGTAATCTAGCCAATTATATGTAATATTTCAAAAACACACAAAAAGGCCAATACCACTCGCATGCAACAGTTAGCTCAAAACTTGTAATCTAGCCCTAAATATTAAAATAGGAAGTTATAAAAAAAGATAAATATATGTATAAAATATAGCAGATAAGGAGACTCACAAGAGAGACCTTGGAGGCTTTCCAAGGTCATTGAATTAGAGTTATCGGCTAATTATAGAAGATGCTGGTATTTTATTGTACAATTTTTATGTGATTCATTGTAAGTAAGATCCATTTTGGAGATATATTTTTGATTTACTTTGTAAAGAATATTATAACAGCATAAGCATGTATAGTTGATTCATAATCTTTTCTAGTTTCTATATAAATATATTTCAATGTGTTTAGAAATTTAACTAATCTCAAGAATTTAGGAATAAATATTAAATTCAATTGTTTTGTATAAACATTTTAATTGGAGGTTATTTTAAATAATAATAATAATAAATAAATTGTATTATAACTCTGGTATATACTGACAAATTTGTAGATAGTCTCCAATTGGAACCAGAGGCCTTAGGGGAAGGAGTGTTTCTTTAATGTAATTGGCAAGAGTCCATGAGCTAGTGACGTATGGGATATACAATCCTACCAGGATGGGCAAAGTTTGTGCTTAGATTCTACGTTGATATGTGCTTCTCAGCATTTTGAAGCCCGATTCCTCTCAGAGTACAGTGAATGTCAGAGGGATGTGAAGGGAGTATCACCTATTGAATGCAATGGTGTTCCTCACGGGAGATCTATTTCATAGGTTCTCTGTTATCAGTCGTAGAGATTCATCTCCTACCTCCCTTATTCAGATCGACGATACTCTCATATTCCATTACCTCTACTGATAACTGTTTCAGTACTGGTTTGGCTATATGCTATATGTGGATTGGTGGTAAGTATGTTTTCATTACTTAAGACACTCTCAGCTATGGTTTGGCACTTTAAGTATTAATATAAAGTTCTAAATATATGTATTGTACTTATACAGGGAGTGCAGAATTATTAGGCAAATGAGTATTTTGACCACATCATCCTCTTTATGCATGTTGTCTTACTCCAAGCTGTATAGGCTCGAAAGCCTACTACCAATTAAGCATATTAGGTGATGTGCATCTCTGTAATGAGAAGGGGTGTGGTCTAATGACATCAACACCCTATATCAGGTGTGCATAATTATTAGGCAACTTCCTTTCCTTTGGCAAAATGGGTCAAAAGAAGGACTTGACAGGCTCAGAAAAGTCAAAAATAGTGAGATATCTTGCAGAGGGATGCAGCACTCTTAAAATTGCAAAGCTTCTGAAGCGTGATCATCGAACAATCAAGCGTTTCATTCAAAATAGTCAACAGGGTCACAAGAAGCGTGTGGAAAAACCAAGGCGCAAAATAACTACCCATGAACTGTGAAAAGTCAAGCGTGCAGCTGCCAAGATGCCACTTGCCACCAGTTTGGCCATATTTCAGAGCTGCAACATCACTGGAGTGCCCAAAAGCACAAGGTGTGCAATACTCAGAGACATGGCCAAGGTAAGAAAGGCTGAAAGACGACCACCACTGAACAAGACACACAAGCTGAAACATCAAGACTGGGCCAAGAAATATCTCAAGACTGATTTTTCTAAGGTTTTATGGACTGATGAAATGAGAGTGAGTCTTGATGGGCCAGATGGATGGGCCCGTGGCTGGATTGGTAAAGGGCAGAGAGCTCCAGTCCGACTCAGACGCCAGCAAGGTGGAGGTGGAGTACTGGTTTGGGCTGGTATCATCAAAGATGAGCTTGTGGGGCCTTTTCGGGTTGAGGATGGAGTCAAGCTCAACTCCCAGTCCTACTGCCAGTTTCTGGAAGACACCTTCTTCAAGCAGTGGTACAGGAAGAAGTCTGCATCCTTCAAGAAAAACATGATTTTCATGCAGGACAATGCTCCATCACACGCGTCCAAGTACTCCACAGCGTGGCTGGCAAGAAAGGGTATAAAAGAAGAAAATCTAATGACATGGCCTCCTTGTTCACCTGATCTGAACTCCATTGAGAACCTGTGGTCCATCATCAAATGTGAGATTTACAAGGAGGGAAAACAGTACACCTCTCTGAACAGTGTCTGGGAGGCTGTGGTTGCTGCTGCACGCAATTTTGATGGTGAACAGATCAAAACACTGACAGAATCCATGGATGGCAGGCTTTTGAGTGTCCTTGCAAAGAAAGGTGGCTATATTGGTCACTGATTTGTTTTTGTTTTGTTTTTGAATGTCAGAAATGTATATTTGTGAATGTTGAGATGTTATATTGGTTTCACTGGTAAAAATAAATAATTGAAATGGGTATATATTTGTTTTTTGTTAAGTTGCCTAATAATTATGCACAGTAATAGTCACCTGCACACACAGATATCCCCCTAAAATAGCTATAACTAAAAACAAACTAAAAACTACTTCCAAAACTATTCAGCTTTGATATTAATGAGTTTTTTGGGTTCATTGAGAACATGGTTGTTGTTCAATAATAAAAATTAATCCTCAAAAATACAACTTGCCTAATAAATTCTGCACTCCCTGTATTTGCCATGAGTCAGGTTTATTTATATTTCCTTTTACAGACTGTCAGTTTCATATTTTGCAAAAGCATTTCTCTTGTAAGGTGTATCCAGTCCACGGATCATCCATTACTTGTGGGATATTCTCCTTCCCAACAGGAAGCTGCAAGAGGATCACCTACAGCAGAGCTGTCTATATAGCTCCTCCTCTAACTGCCATTGCCAGTCATTCTCTTGCAGCTCTCGACAAGAAAAGAAGTAGCTAGAGAGATGTGGTGTTTTTATTTAGTTTATGTTCAATCAAAAGTTTGTTATTTTCAAATGGTACCGGAGTTGTACTATTTTAGCCTAATGCAGAAAGTAGAAGAAGAGTCTGCCTGTGGTCTTTGATGATCTTAGCAGGTTGTAACTAAGATCCATTGCTGTTCTCACACATAACTGAAGAGAGAGGTAACTTCAGCTGGGGGAATGGCGTGCAGGGTCTTCTGCTATGAGGTATGTGCAGTTTAAATTTTTCTAGAGAAATGAATATGCTAGAAAATGCTGTTAATAAAGGAGTTATTTAAGGTAAGCATGATTACAGTGATTTAATAACGACTAGTATCATGCTTGCTGTAAAAGGTAATATTCTTATTACTTTCTCACATTACTGAAAAATAAAACGTTTGCTGGAAGTGTTTAAACATTTTTTTTATACATATTGGTGATAAAACTTTATTGGGGCCCAGTTTTTTCCACATGGCTGGCTAGATTTTGCCTAGGGATAGTTTTGTTAGGCCCTCTCACTGCGAATACAGGTTGGGAGGGGCCTATTTTCGCGCCTAAATGCGTATTAGATTTTGCAGCTTGAGACATCCAGTTTCCCTGAAGGAGTCCCCTGAACACTTAGGGCCAAAGAATGGCTATAATACCCTAAAGAACACAGAGTCAATGTGTAAATGAATAAAGGTATATATTTATTACTAAACTTTAAACATAACAATGCTGATTAATAAATAAAAGAGTCTCAATTTAAAAAAAATTCTCACTGAATGTGACGGATAAATTAATGTATAGGTTGGCCAACCTTAAAATCAATAATAAAATATATATTTGCTTGTGAGAGAGTAGTAAATAAGCTGTCTAAGCATCTAATTTAAAACAGATACAGCCCTAGATAGAGACACACAGCGCTAAAAAGTAGCAGCACACTGCAAAAAGACAGTTTTAGTTGAAACTGAAATAAGGACAAAAAACAATATAAAATACAATATCAAAATATAGCAGCAAATCGGGGAGTATGAGAACAGTGCACAAGACACTGGAGGTGTAATCCACTAATATTCGTGGTTATACACAGTCTTTAAGATGTATAAGAGGCCTCTTAGAATATAAAATTAGAGTTCCTGTAGCAGATTATATCAATATATGACAGGCGGTTAAATAGTACAAAAACATCTTGTTTTAGCCGTATGCAGCTGAGAGGTACCTTTATAAATGATCTAGTACTGTCCCTTCTATGCAAAAACACTGTAATGCTTCTAATAGAAGCTAGGCATAGGGATCCTTAAGTTCCGAAGAGAGCCGATCGTGAAGCCGGTTCGGCGTTCTCCACTGTGAACCTTCAGAGTGCGTGCCTTCTCCGGAAGGGTCTCTGATTGGCCCTCAGGTTGTTAGTGGGAGTGGCCGCTTGCCAAGTGGGTACCGGCTCTACGGCTTCAGTTGGAAATCACTCCTAAGGCGTTCTTAACGTCCTCTCTGGTCTCCTTGGGAAATAGAAGTGTAGCAGCAACGCGTTTCAACTGAGAATACTCAGTCTTTGTCAAGCTGCTTGTCAATGTCTCATTGGGGTTTAAATAGCCCCTAGCAATTAGCTAATTTGTGCACCAAAATTGTTCAATAAAATTATTCATTTAAAGTTTGCAACTTTGTGTAAATTCTTAATCGAAAAGCCTACATTTTTGTACTGAAATAATAAACATAGTGAACCTGCAGAATAAATTAGAGGGCAACAATCTTAACTAAGGGTTATAAGGTCAATTTAGATATATGAAAATATAACATATATTCCTGGAAAATGTAACTATCGCTATTAAGAATAAAATAGTGATAGAAAATATAGAACAAATTAGAGCAGTGAGCGTATAGAGAACTCCGAACACTAAAACCTGAGGGGTTAAATTTAGATTTTAACCTCAATTGTTTTTTAAACTCTTGAGTGCTATATGTGTTTAATAAATTAATTAAACATAACTCAGTTAACATTCTCAACCCATATCATAGGATCTCTAATATTTAAATATAGTACATCCATTTATGTTGCTTTTTAAAAAAACATACAATAGTTCTGTGCATATATATCTTTAGACTAGGGTTTCTCTATACACTCACTTCAAAGTCTAAGCTTCTCAACTTTCCCTTCAAGGGGCAGACCCTATTCGGGCCTGGACTGAAGGAGATCATTTCTGATATTACTGGAGGAAAAGGTCATGCCCTTCCTCAGGATAGTTCTAACAAGTTAAGGACCAAACAAACTAATTTTCGTGCCTTTCGAAACTTTAAGACGAGCGCGGCATCATCTTCCTCTAATACAAAACAAGAGGGAAATTTTGCCCAGTCCAAGCCGGTCTGGAGACCTAACCAGGCTTGGAACAAAGGTAAACAGGCCAAGAAGCCTGCTGCTGCCTCTAAGACAGCATAAAAGATTGGCCCCCGATCCGGTAACAGATCTAGTAGGGGGCAGACTTTCTCTCTTCGTCCAGGCTTGGGCAAGAGACATCCAGGATCCCTGGGTGTTGGAAATTGTGTCCCAGGGATATCGTCTGGACTTCAAAGCTTCTTCCCCAAAAGGAAGATTTCACCTTTCACAATAATCTGCAGACCAGATAAAGAGAGAGGCATTCTTACATTGTGTTCAAGACCTCCTAGTTATGGGAGTGATCCACCCAGTTCCAAAGGAGGAACGGGGCAAGGATTCTATTCAAATCTATTTGTGGTTCCAAGAAAGAGGGAACCTTCAGACCAATCTTAGATCTCAAGATCCTAAACAAATTTCTCAGGGTCCCATCTTTCAAGATGGAGACTATTCGAACCATCCTACCTATGATCCAGGAGGGTCAATACATGACTACCGTGGACTTAAAGGATGCTTATCTTCACATTCCGATACACAAAGATCATCATCGGTTTCTCAGGTTCGCCTTCCTAGACAGGCATTACCAGTTTGTGGCTCTTCCCTTTGGGTTAGCTACGGCACCAAGAATCTTTACGAAGGTTCTGGGGTCACTTCTGGAGGTCCTAAGGCCGCGGGGCATAGCAGTAGCCCCTTACTTAGATGACATTCTGATACAGACGTCGAATTTCCAAATTGCCAAGTCCCATACGGACATTGTTCTGCCATTCCTGAGGTCTCATGGGTGGAAAGTGAACGAAAAGAAGAGTTCTCTATCCCCTCTCACAAGAGTTTCCTTCCTGGGAACTCTGATAGATTCTGTAGAAATGAGGATTTACCTGACAGAGGCCAGGTTGTCAAAACTTCTAAATTCCTGCCGTGTTCTTTATTCAACTTCTCGCCCTTCGGTGGCTCAGTGTATGGAAGTAATCGGCTTAATGGTAGCGGCAATGAACATAGTGCCATTTGCCCGCCAACATCTCAGACCACTGCAACTCTGCATGCTCAGTCAGTGGAATGGGGATTACACAGATTTGTCCCCTCTACTAAATCTGGATCAAGAGACCAGGGATTCTCTTCTCTGGTGGCTATCTCGAGTCCATCTGTCCAAAGGTATGACCTTCCGCAGGCCAGATTGGACAATAGTAACAACAGATGCCAGCCTTCTGGGCTGGGGGGCAGTCTGGAACTCTCTGAAGGCTCAGGGGTCATGGACTCAGGAGGAGGCTCTCCTTCTGATAAACATTCTGGAACTAAGAGCGATATTCAATGCTCTTCAGGCTTGGCCTCAGCTAGTGGCAGTAAGGTTCATCAGATTTCAGTCAGACAACATCACAACTGTATCTTACATCAACCATCAAGGGGGAACAAGGAGTTCCCTAGCGATGTTGGAGGTTTCAAAGATAATTTGTTGGGCAGAGATTCACTCTTGCCACCTATCAGCTATTCATATCCCAGGAGTAGAGAACTGGGAGGCGGATTTTCTAAGTCAACAGACTTTTCATCCGGGGGAGTGGGAGCTCCATCCGGAGGTGTTTGCACAGTTGATTTAACATTGGGACAAACCAGAACTGGATCTCATTGCGTCTCGCCAGAACGCCAAGCTTCCTTGTTACGGATCCAGGTCCAGGGATCCCAAGGCAGCGCTGTGTGTAAAGGAACATCTTTTACACAATCTTGACGTGGTTCGTGCTTTAAAGTTTTATTTACAAGCTACTAAAGATTTTCGTCAAACATCTGCATTGTTTGTTGTCTACTCTGGACAGAGAAGAGGCCAAAAGGCTTCGGCAACTTCTCTTTCTTTTTGACTAAGGAGTATAATACGCTTAGTTTTGAGACTGCTGGCCAGCAGCCTCCTGAAAGGATTACAGCTCATTCTACTAGAGCGGTAGATTCCACATGGGCTTTTAAGAATGAGGCTTCTGTTGAACAGATTTGTAAGGCGGCGACTTGGTCTTCAATTCATACTTTTTCAAAATTCTATAAATTTGATACTTTTGCTTCTTCGGAGGCTATTTTTGGGAGAGAGGTTTTGCAGGCAGTGGTGCCTTCCGTTTAAGCACCTACCTTGTCCCTCCCTTCATCCGTGTCCTATAGCTTTGGTATTGGTATCCCACAAGTAATGGATGATCCGTGGACTGGATACACCTTAAAAGAGAAAACAAAATTTATGCTTACCTGATAAATTTATTTATCTTGTGGTGTTTCCAGTCCACGGCTCGCCCTGTCATTTTAAGGCAGGTGTGTTTTATTTTTAAACTACAGTCACCCCTGCACCCTATGGTTTCTCCTTTCTCTTGCTTGTCTTTGGTCGAATGACTGGTAGTGGCAGTTAGAGGAGGAGCTATATAGACAGCTCTGCTGTGGGTGATCCTCTTGCAGCTTCCTGTTGGGAAGGAAAATATCCCACAAGTAACGGATGATCCGTGGACTGGATACACCACAAGAGAAATAAATTTATCAGGTAAGCATAAATTTAGTTTTTTTTAGAAAAATAAAAAAATATTCTTACCTGGGGTATAGTCTTTTTTCAATTGACTGTTTTTCATTAAATTTCACAGGCAAAATTAGGCCTGGGGGGAGCGCAAAATGCCAAAGTATATTGCGTCATTCATGGTGCGAAATTTTTTGGTACGAAGTTACGTTCAATGACGCAAAATTCGTCATTTCCAGCATCTTAGTTGGCACAGAGTTCCTTTCACAAGGTTGCATCTTCAATGACGCGAGTGTGTCATTTCCGGATGTTGTTAGCGCCCCCACAATTTTTTTTTTTCTGTTTGCGTTGTGCGTCATACTTGGTGCCAAATATTTTCATTATTTAAAACCCCATTCCTATATGTCTCTTGCCTTATTCTCTATCAGAGGGCTATGCTGTTTGCAGTTTTTTCCCATTACTGAAACTGCCATATAAAGAAAATGATAATTTTGCTTTATATGTTGTTTTTTCCTCTTACATTTGCAAGATGTCTCAATCTGATCCTGTCTCAGAAACCACTGTTGAAACCCTGCTGCCTAATAACAGTTCTACTAAAGCTAAGTTCATTTGTTGTAAATTTGTGGAGTTTATATCTCCAGCTGTGCTATTTAATAGTTGTCATGATAAGCTTTTACATGCAGAGAATGTGTCCATCAGTTATAGTACATTGCCTGTTGTTCCTTCAACATCTAATGTACAAGATATACCCGTGAATTTAAAAGATTTTCTTGCTTATGTAATTCAGAAGGCTTTGTCTGCCATCCCACCTTCTAATAAACATAAAAGGTCTTTTAAAACTTCTCATAAAGTTGATGAAATTTCAAATGACCAACAACATACTGAATTATCCTCCTCTGACGAGGATCAATCTGATTAAGAAGATCCTTCCTCAGATATTGACACTGACAAATCTACTTATTTTTTTTAAATGGAGTATATTCGTTCTCTGTTAAAAGAAGTGTTGATTACATTGGATATTGAGGAAACTAGTCCTCGTGATGTTAAAGCTAGTAGACGTTTAAATTATGTTTATACAGGGAGTGCAGAATTATTAGGCAAGTTGTATTTTTGAGGATTAATTTTATTATTGAACAACAACCATGTTCTCAATGAACCCAAAAAACTCATTAATATCAAAGTTGAATATTTTTGGAAGTAGTTTTTAGTTTGTTTTTAGTTTTAGCTATTTTAGGGGGATATCTGTGTGTGCAGGTGACTATTACTGTGCATAATTATTAAGCAACTTAACAAAAAACAAATATATACCCATTTCAATTATTTATTTTTACCAGTGAAACCAATATAACATCTCAACATTCACAAATATACATTTCTGACATTCAAAAACAAAACAAAAACAAATCAGTGACCAATATAGCCACCTTTCTTTACAAGGACACTCAAAAGCCTGCCATCCATGGATTCTGTCAGTGTTTTGATCTGTTCACCATCAACATTGCGTGCAGCAGCAACCACAGCCTCCCAGACACTGTTCAGAGAGGTGTACTGTTTTCCCTCCTTGTAAATCTCACATTTGATGATGGACCACAGGTTCTCAATGGGGTTCAGATCAGGTGAACAAGGAGGGCCATGTCATTAGATTTTCTTCTTTTATACCCTTTCTTGCCAGCCACGCTGTGGAGTACTTGGACGCGTGTGATGGAGCATTGTCCTGCATGAAAATCATGTTTTTCTTGAAGGATGCAGACTTCTTCCTGTACCACTGCTTGAAGAAGGTGTCTTCCAGAAACTGGCAGTAGGACTGGGAGTTGAGCTTGACTCCATCCTCAACCCGAAAAGGCCCCACAAGCTCATCTTTGATGATACCAGCCCAAACCAGTACTCCACCTCCACCTTGCTGGCGTCTGAGTCGGACTGGAGCTCTCTGCCCTTTACCAATCCAGCCACGGGCCCATCCATCTGGCCCATCAAGACTCACTCTCATTTCATCAGTTCATAAAACCTTAGAAAAATCAGTCTTGAGATATTTCTTGGCCCAGTCTTGACGTTTCAGCTTGTGTGTCTTGTTCAGTGGTGGTCGTCTTTCAGCCTTTCTTACCTTGGCCATGTCTCTGAGTATTGCACACCTTGTGCTTTTGGGCACTCCAGTGATGTTGCAGCTCTGAAATATGGCCAAACTGGTGGCAAGTGGCATCTTGGCAGCTGCACGCTTGACTTTTCTCAGTTCATGGGCAGTTATTTTGCGCCTTGGTTTTTCCACACGCTTCTTGCGACCCCTGTTGACTATTTTGAATGAAAACGCTTGATTGTTCGATGATCACGCTTCAGAAGATTTGCAATTTTAAGAGTGCTGCATCCCTCTGCAAGATATCTCACTATTTTTGACTTTTCTGAGCCTGTCAAGTCCTTCTTTTGACCCATTTTGCCAAAGGAAAGGAAGTTGCCTAATAATTATGCACACCTGATATAGGGTGTTGATGTCATTAGACCACACCCCTTCTCATTACAGAGATGCACATCACCTAATATGCTTAATTGGTAGTAGGCTTTCGAGCCTATACAGCTTGGAGTAAGACAACATGCATAAAGAGGATGCTGTGGTCAAAATACTCATTTGCCTAATAATTCTGCACTCCCTGTAATCCTCCTGTGGTTACTCCTGAGGTTTTTCCAATTCCTGATGCTTTTTCTGATATGATTTCTAAGGAATGGAATAGGCCTGGTACTTCTTTTATTCCTTCTTCAAGGTTTAAAAAAATTGTATCTTTTGCCAGCAGTTAGATTCGAGTTTTGGGAAAAGATGCCCAAAGTTGATGGGGCTATTTCTACTCTTGCTAAACGTACTACTATTCCTATGGAAGATAGTACTTCCTTTAAAGATCCTTTAGATAGGAAACTTGAATCCTATCTAAGGAAAGCCTATTTATATTCTGGTCAACTGCTCAGGCCTGCAATTTTTTTTGCTGATGTTGCAGCTGCATCAACTTTTTGGTTGGAAAATTTAGTGCAACAGGAAATGGATACTGATTTGTCTAGCATTGTTTGCTTGCTTCAACATGCTAATCATTTTATTTGTAATGCCATTTTTTATATCATCAAAATTGATGTTAAATCTATGTCTTTAGCCATTTTAGCTAGGAGAGTTTTGTGGCTTAAATCTTGGAATGCTGACATGGGGGTCTATTTATCAAAGCGTCAACTGAAAATACGACCAAATTCTGCGTCGTACTTGTCCCTAGATTGATTCGCTGTAGTTATCAAAGCCTTAAAATAGCAACAATTAGAAATTTGGAACGTAACATACAATCCGACGGTCTCAATTCAGCGCAGATCGATGCGATAGAAAACCTCTGGAATTCTCATGTAATTCTGTGTATTTGCCATGGTATTCGAAACAATTCGAAGCTTTTCAAAAGTTAGCAAAAAATGAACAGTTACGCTTGCGTCTTATCCGACGCTGCGTACCTAGTTTTAAATCCGCAGCCTTAGAGGTCGCGGATGCTATAGTAGTCAATGGGAATCGGAAAACTCAAATCTTATGTTCGATGCTGCTAGAGAGAAGCATATTACCTAATAAAAATCAATGGAAAGCATTATTAAATATGTATACCCTTCAAAGATTGCAAATATATTATTGATCTACATTTAATGCATTAGTAGATATAAAGATAAAAAAAGTGCTTTTGATGGATTATGCTACAACTTTGCCTGTCTTTTAAAAATCAGGGATTACATATTTTGTGCACAATTTTGCACCTAACTTGTCGCAATAATATATATATAGAGACAACAAAAGAACTACAGAACAGGCTCAAATAGCAGCTAGCTCCCACTATTGCAACTTAAATATTTTACTTCCTATCCCTTTCAGATAGCGATAGATTTGAAATAAATACATATTATACTCTGATTACGTTATATTTGCAACATGTATGTGTGTGTATATATACATATTAAAACTCTAATTCCCTCTCCATTTTGCAAAGAATATGTCGCTACTTGCTATATTTAAAATTCGATTTAAACTAAAATAAAATTACAATATCTATATACAATAATGTGCTGACGAGAAATGTGCTATGTTTGTAGACAGTACTGAAATGATATAAATAAAGGTGGGAATAGCCTGAATAGCTGCAACATTGATGACTGTTAGTTAACAACAGTCCGATCCTCTTCGCACCATACATGATGCGCGTTGTTTTTGATGGGTTTTTTTTGATAATTATGGAGAGCGTATTGAGATCCGCGACCAAAATGTTTAGCGAAGTTTGGTGAGCGTATTGACACCCGCAAATGCACCATAGTTGACGCTTTGATAAATAGGCCCCATTGTATTTAAAGGGACAGTCTAGTATAAATCAAACTTTCATTATTCAGATAGTACTTTTAATTTTAATCAACTTTCCAATTTACTTTTATCATCAAATTTGCTTTTTTCTCTTGGTATTCTTAGTTTAAACTAAACATAGGTAGGCTCATATGCTAATTTCTTACGGCTAGATTTAGAGTTTTGTCGGTAACGAACCGCATAGCTAACGCTGGCTTTTTTCTGGCCGCACCTTTTAAATAACTCTGGTATTGAGAGTTCACAGAATGGCTGCGTTAGGCTCCAAAAAGGGAGTGTACAGGCATATTTAATGCCACTGCAACTCTCGATACCAGAGTTGCTTACGGACGTGGCCAGCCTCAAAAACGTGCTCGTGCACGATTCCCCCATAGAAAACAATGAGGCTGTTTGAGCTAAAAAAAAAACTAACACCTGCAAAAAAGCCGCGTTCAGCTCCTAACGCAGCCCCATTGTTGTCTATGGGGAAACACTTCCTACGTCTGCACCTAACACCCTAACATGTACCCCGAGTCTAAACACCCCTAACCTTACACTTATTAACCCCTATTCTGCCGCCCCCGCTATCGCTGACCCCTGCATATTATTTTTAACCCCTAATCTGCCGCTCCGTAAACCGGCGCTACTTACATTATCCCTATGTACCCCCTAATCTGCTGCCCCTAACACCGCCGACCCCTATATTATATTTATTAACCCCTAATCTGCCCCCCACAACGTCGCCTCCACCTGCCTACACTTATTAACCCCTAATCTGCCGAGCGGACCGCACCGCTATTATAATAAAGTTATTAACCCCTAATCCGCCTCACTAACCCTATAATAAATAGTATTAACCCCTAATCTGCCCTCCCTAACATCGCCGACACCTAACTTCAAACATTAACCCCTAATCTGCCGACTGGAGCTCACCGCTATTCTAATAAATGTATTAACCCCTAAATCTAAGTCTAACCCTAACACTAACACCCCCATAAGTTAAATATAATTTAAATCTAATGAAATAAATTAACTCTTATTAAATAAATTATTCCTATTTAAAGCTAAATACAATAAATTAATTAAATACAATATCTAAAAATAAATACAATGAAATAAACTAACTAAAGTACAAAAAATAAAAAAGAACTAAGTTACAAAAAATAAAAAAATATTTACAAACATCAGAAAAATATTGCAACAATTTTAAACTAATTACACCTACTCTAAGCCCCCTAATAAAATAACAAAGACCCCCAAAATACAAAAAATGCCCTACCCTATTCTAAATTACTAAAGTTCAAAGCTCTTTTACCTTACCAGCCCTGAACAGGGCCCTTTGCGGGGCATGCCCCAAAGAATTCAGCTCATTTGCCTGTAAAAAAAACACATACAATACCCCCCCCCAAACATTACAACCCACCACCCCACATATCCCTACTCTAACCCAAACCCCCCTTAAAAAAACCTAACACTAAGCCCCTGAAGATCTTCCTACCTTATCTTCACCATACCAGGTTCACCAATCGATCCAGAAGAGCTCCTCCGATGTCCTGATCCAAGCCCAAGCGTAGGGCTGAAGATGTCCATTATCCGGCTGAAGTCATCATCCAAGCGGGAGCTGAAGAGGTCCATGATCCGGCTGAAGTCATCATCCAAGCAGGAGCTGAAGAGGTCCATGATCCGGCTGAAGTCTTCTATCAACGGCATCTTCAATCTTCATTCATCCGGATCCATCTTGCAGACCTCTGACGCGGAACATCCTGCTGGCCCGACGGACTACCGACGAATGAAGGCTCCTTTAAGGGGTGTCATCCAAGATGGCGTCCCCCGAATTCCGATTGGCTCCCGCTTGGATGATGACTTCAGCCAGATCATGGACCTCTTCAGCTCCCGCTTGGATGATGACTTCAGCCGGATCATGGACATCTTCAGCCCCACGCTTGGGCTTGGATCAGGACATCGGAGGAGCTCTTCTGGATTGATCAGTGAACCTGGTATGGTGAAGATAAGGTAGGAAGATCTTCAGGGGCTTAGTGTTAGGTTTATTTAAGGGGGGTTTGGGTTAGATTAGGGGTATGTGGGTGGTGGGTTTTAATGTTGGGGGGGGTATTGTATGTGTTTTTTTTACAGGCAAAAGAGCTGAATTCTTTGGGGCATGCCCCGCAAAGGGCCCTGTTCAGGGCTGGTAAGGTAAAAGAGCTTTGAACTTTAGTAATTTAGAATAGGGTAGGGCATTTTTTTATTTTGGGGGTCTTTGTTGGATACTCAATTGACGTAAGGGGATCTGCGGTATGGAAAAGTCGCGGCTGAAAAGTGAGCGTTAGACCCTTTCCTGACTGACTCCAAATACCGGCGGTAGCCTAAAACCAGCGTTAGGAGCCTCTAACGCTGGTTTTCACGGCTACTGCCAAACTCTAAATCTAGGCCCTAGTCTTTGAGGGCTGCCTCTTATCACATGCTTTTTAAATCTCTTTCAACACAAAGAAACAGAAAGTACACGTGGGCCATATAGATAACACTGTGTTCAGGCACAGAGGGTTATTTAAGATTTAGCACAAAACAATGCTAAATTTAAAGGGACAGTTTACTCAAAAATGTTCTCCCCTTTAATTTGTTCCCAATGATCCACTTTACCTGCTGGAGTGTATTAAATTGTTAACAAGTAGCTCCTTTACCCTTATATTGGCATTTGAAATTGTTGATTTAGCATGTGGTATCCCCACCTATTCTGAAAGTTTGTGGCCGCGAGTATCAGCTATAGATAAGCTTTGTAAACACAGCCAGCAGAATAAATTACACTCCCAATGCGATATAGCAGAGATAAGGTAATAAAATGTTGATTTTCCATTGTTCTCTCAAAGTACTGGTGATTGTTTTATGGACAGATATAAGATAAAGAAACATGTATATGTACACAATGTGATACAGTAATGAGATCTGATTATACCTACAAGCTCAACCCATTTTATTGGGTTGTGGCTTCAAAACACAAAATCAGAGCTTTAATATACACAAATAAACCTTAAAAAGCTAATTTTCATACATTTTTTACTCTGCAGTTGGTAAAAAAAGCATTATAAACACATTAAGGGAAAAAACTATTTTACAGTATACTGTCCCTTTAAGACAATAGATAATAAACAGTCACAGTCATGTGATCAGGGGACTGGAGGACGTTTCCTAGTTACAAGGTAATCACAGAGGTAAAAAGTATATTAATATAACTGTGTTAGTTATGCAAAAATGGGGAATGGGTAATAAAGGGATTATCTATCTTTTAAAACAATAACAATTCTATTGTAGACTGTCCCTTTAAGTCTAGATTACTATCTCTTTCATTCCAAGGTAATAAGTTATTTGGTTCTCAGTTGGATTCAATTATTTCAACTGTTACTGGGGGAGAGGGAGTTTTTTTGCCTCACGATAAAAGACCTAAGGGTAAATCTAAAGCTTCTAACCGTTTTTGCTCCTTTCGACAAAATAAGGAACAGAAACCTAATCCTTCCCCCAAAGAATCTGGTTCCAATAGGAAATCTTCTTTAAGTTGGAGTAAATCCAAACTATTTAAGAAATCAAAGCCAGCACCTAAGTCTGCATGAAGGTGCGGCCCTCATTCCAGCTCAGTTGGTAGGGGGCAGATTAAGATTCTTCCAAAAAATTTGGGCAGATTCTGTCCAAAATCAATGGATTCAGAGTATTGTCTCTCATGGGTACCGAATAGGATTCAGAGTAAGACCTCCTGTGAGAAGACTTTTTCTCTCATGCATCCCAGCAAATCCAGTAAAGGCTCAGGCTTTCCTGAAGTGTGTTTCGGACCTGGAGCTTTCAGGGGTAATCATACCAGTTCTGTTTCAGGAACAGGGTCTGGGGTTTTATTCAAATCTATTCAATGGCCCAAAGAAAGAAAATTTATTTTGAATCGTTATGTAAGAGTACTAACTTTCAAAATGGTGACTATAAGGACTATGCTGCCTTTCGTTCAGCAAGGGCATTATATGTCCACAATAGACTTACAAGATGCATATCTTCATATTCCGATTCATCCAGATCACTGTCAGTTTCTGAGATTCTCTTTTCTAGACAAGCATTACCAATTTGTTGCTCTTCCATTTGGCCTAGCGACAGCTCCAAGAATCTTTTCAAAAGTTCTCGGTGCCCTACTCTCTGTAATCAGAGAACGGGGGTATTGCGGGTATTTCCTTATTTGGACGATATCTTGGTACTAGCCTCAGTCTTTACATTCTGCAGAATCTCACACTAATCAACTAGTGTTGTTTCTTCAAAGACATGGTTGGAGGATCAATTTACCCAAAAAGTTATTTGATTCCTCAGACAAGGGTCACCTTTTTTAGGTTTCCAGATAGATTCGGTGAAGATTAAAATTGGTTTCAGCTTGTCGGAACCTTCGGTCTCAATCATTCTCTTCAGTAGCTATGTGCATGGAAGTTTTAGATATCATGACTGCAGCATCGGACACGATCCTCTTTGCTCGTTTTCACATGAGACCTCACCAGCTTTGTATGCTGAACCAGTGGTGCAGGGATTATACAAAGATATCACAATTACTATCCTTAAATCCCAATGTTTGACTATCACTGACATGGTGGTTAGATCACCATTGTATAGTTCTAGGGGCTTCTTTTGTTCATCCAACCTGCACTGTAATCACAAAAGATGCAGCACAAGGGGTTTGGAAATCTCAAGAGGCTAGCTTACCAATCAATATTTTGGAACTGCGATTTTCAGGGCTCTTCAGGTTTGGCCTAGGTTGAAGAGAGAACCGTTCATTTGTTTTCAGACAGGCAATATCACAACTGCGGCATATGTCAATCATCAGGGTGGGACTCACAGTTTACAAATTATGAAAAAAGTATCTCTGATACTTGCTTGGGCGGAATCCAGCTCCTGTCTAATTCCTGCTGTTCATATCCCAGTTATAGACAATTGGGAAGCGGATTATCTCAGCCATCAGACTTTTCATCCAGGGGAGTGGTCCCTCCATCCGGATGTGTTTTCTCAGATTGTTCAGATGTGGGGTCTTCCAGAAATAGATCTGATGGCTTCTCATCTAAACAACAAACTTCCCAGGTACCTGTCCAGGTCCAGGGATCCTCAGGTGGAAGCAGTGGATGCATTGACAGTTCCTTGGTGTTATCAACCTGCTTATATTTCCTGCCTCTAGTTCTTCTTCCAAGGAGTGATCTCCAAAATCATCATGGAACAATTGTTTGTGTTGCTAGTAGCTCCAGCATGGCCCTCACATGTTTTGGTATGCGGATCTTGTCTCGAATGTCCAGTTGCCAACCTTGGCCACTTCCATTAAGGCTAGACCTTCTGTTTCAAGGTCCGTTTTTCCATCAGGATCTCAAATCATTAAATTTGAAGGTATGGCAATTGAACGCCTAGTGCTTCTCTGAGTCAGTGATTAATACTATGTTACAGGCTCATAAATCTGTTTCTAGGATGATTTATTATCGAGTTTGGAAGACTTATATTTCATGGTGTTTTTCTCATAAATTCTTTTGGCATTCTTTTAGAATTCCTAGAATTTTACAGTTTCTTCAGGATAGTTTGGATAAGGGTTTGTCTGCAAGTTCCTTGAAGGGACAAATCTCTGCTCTTTCTGTTTTATTTCACAGATTGCTAAGCTTCCTGATATTCACTGTTTTGTACAGGCTTTGGCCCATATCAAGCCTGTCATTAAATCAATCTCTCCTCCTTGGAGTCTTAATTTCGTTTTGAAGGCTTTACAGGCTCCTCCATTTGAGCCTATGCATTCTTTGGACATTAAACTACTTTCTTGGAAAGTGTTGTCCCTTTTGGCCATCTCTTCTGCTAGAAAAGTTTCTGAATTATCTGCGCTTTCTTGTAAATCTCCTTTTCTGATTTTTCATCAGAATAAGGCAGTTTTGCAGACTTCTTTTAAATTCTTACCTAAGGTTGTGAATTCTAACAACATTAATAGAGAAATTGTTGTCCCTTCTTTGTGTCCTAATCCTAAGAATTCTTTGGAGAGATCCTTAAATTCTTTGGCTGTGGTAAGAGCTTTGAAATATTATGTTGAAGCTACTAAAGATTTCAGGAAGACTTCTAGTCTATTTGTTATCTTTTCTGGTTCTAGGAAAGGTCAGAAGGCCTTTGCCGTTTCCTTGTCATCTTGGTTAAAGCTTTTGTTGGTTCTCCTCTTGTAATAATTATTTAAAGTTTAATCTGGTCTGTGTTAGCTTGACTTCAATGTTAGCTTGTAGAGGTTTTTTATGTTGTTCTTTTAATGTCATGATAGTGTTTAAAATGTGATTATATTTGTCCTTGCTTTGCCGCACCAACCTAGCTTTATGCTTAATAAGGTGTCCTCTAACCACGCTTTTATGTGCCTCCCATACAGTAGTCAAGGTAAATCTTCAGTAACATTCAAAGCAAAGTATTCTGCGATACAGGAGGAAATATCCTCTCTGACCAACGGATTATCCAAGAGGACATCATCTAGTCGCCAAATATCAGGGGGTTGCCGGTGTTCATCAGGCCACATCATTGCAAAAGAGACCGATGCATGATCTGACCATGTTATAGGTGAGATATCGCTATTTGTCACATATGCAATTCCTTGTGAGTCAGTCAGAAAGTAGTCTATGCAGGAATATTTTCTTGTGTGGGCTAGAGTAGTAAGTATATTCAGCTTCAGTAGGATGCAATGTACACCAAACATCATGTAGCAAATGATTTTTAATTGTTGTGTTTATATGTTTCAGTATGTGGCGTGAAACACTTGAGATTCCATTGGAAGTGTCATTCCTTGGATTTAGTGGTGCGTTAAAATCCCTCCTAGGATCAATATGCTCTTAGTGTGCTCTAAAAGTCTGCTCTAAACTGCCTTGAAGAAGGTGTGCTGTGCTGCATTAGGGGCATAGACATTAACTAACGTTGTTTGTCTGCCATGTATAAGTCCAACTACCATAAGGAATCTTCCCTCTTTATCGCTTTCTATCTTTTGCAGTTGGAATGGTGTTCTGTGGTGTATGAGGATACCCACCCCATTTTGTTTACGGGGGCCCGATGAAAAATATGCCGTGGTGGTACCTATGGTTATGCCACTTGGGCTCCTTTGTTTTTTTACGCAGTACGATTCCTGTATCATTATTATATCCCCCTGTAGTTTGAGTAATTCCCGGGAGACTATAGAACGCTTCCCCGGGTTGTTCAGACCTTTCACGTTAATCGTGAGAAATTTGAGTGGATGAACGCTTAATTTATGCGGGGGGGGACTCCATGATATATATGTAGGAAAGAGGGGGAAGGGATGGAGAAGGGGGATAAAGAGAGAAAAAAACCCAAAAAAAAACAACCGGTGGCAAGTTTGACACAAGCTTTTAGAACCGTGTACACTGACTCTGAATAACTTTTCTAGATATATGTGCTCAACAATATAGACAATATATACAAGAGTAATTTATAGTGTCTCAAAAACAGGTATATAACAAAGATTTTTTTAATAACACTACTTATCCTTGTTTTATTATTTTTTTTTCTTTTTCCTATCTCTTTTAACAGAAGATTACTCTACAGGGAATGTGCCTGTAGCTGACCCATTAGGTATACAAATATAAGACAGAACAGTATAGCAATTGTTAACAATACTAAAACTTAAAGCTTAAACTGAAGAAATGAGCAATATATATATCACAGTGATATATATAATAATATATATATTATAATAATATATATAAAGAAACCATTTTCAATATGTAAAATACAACATAGGAACCAAGGGGATATATATGAATCTTAGAGGAAGTGGAGGGATATAAGAACTTATACTAAGTTGGCCCCCCATATTCCATATAGGATGCAAATACCAGTATCGCCTCTTCAAAAAGGTGAGCAAAACAAGAGGAAAGAAAGTTCAACCACTTACAGTACATGTCAGGTTTGAAGTGATTCTTTTCTGTAGTCTGAGGTGTGGGAGATGTTAGTATCCGGGCTCGGTGTTGCTGATGCCCAGTGTAGTACAGAAGTCCTCTAGATCAGTTATTGACTGTACAGTGCTGTTTTGTCCCCTTTGGTGGCTATGATGCTTGTGGGAAAGCCCCCATCTGTACAGAATCTTCTTATCTTGCAAAGTAAGTGGTGAGGAAACGCAGGTCCCTGCGCTTCTGTAGCGTTGTTGGGCAGAGATCTGAGAAGATTTGCAGCGCCACTCCTGCATGTTGTATAGGATGCTTGTTTCTGCTGCCCCTAAGTATGTCTTCTTTGTCCTTATATTTCAACAGTCTGAGAATGACATCTCTCGGGGGAGCCTTTGGTGACGGCTTCGGGCGTAAGGCCCTATGAGCTCTTTCAATGTTGACCTCCTGTGCCATTGGTGTGCCTTTGATCACATGGAAGAGGTCCTGCAGATATCCCTGCAGGGTATTTGGGTTAATTGTTTCAGGAATCCCTCTGATACGCAAATTGTTCCACCGGCCATGGTTATCTAAATCTTCAACATGATCCATTAGGCTCTGCACCATATTCACAGTCTGCTGAGTTTGTGATGTGGTTTCTCTCAGTTGTCCCTGTATCACATCTTGTGTCTGTTCTACAGTTATAACTCTTTGTGATAATTCAGTTATGTCTCTACGCAACTCACTGAATAGATTTTTAATCTCTGAAACCACTTCTTTAATATCCTCCTTTGATGAGAGGGTTTTAAGATCTTCCTTGGTAACATATTGTGGGGGGACATGATAGGACAGAGAAGCTTGTAAGGGATCCTCATCTTTTTTTTGTGTACTGCTTGAGTGTCCTCTGCTGCTTGTATATCTGCAGTTTTAAGAAAATAATTCATGTTCCTTGTTTTTGTCCCTTTATCTGGTACATTAGTTCTCTTTTGCGCCATATTTATTTGCCCTAAGCCTTTCAAAGTGTTGACTATTATCTTTAGGACCTCTGCCTGAACAGTAGGAGGTGTGGGGTATCTCGCACAAAGTCAATTGTCCCTCTATCCCTAAGGTTCTGTTAGGTTGCAGGGGTCACAAAAGTTCGATTTATAGTCTCCCTAACAGTATAACAATGTAGCAGGACTGACCTTTAAGCGCTGTTAGCCCATTTAGAAAATATATGCTGTTAAAAGTGCACACTTCACAATTCAATTTCTTGTACCGAGATCTGTTTATCTCCGTTGCACACTATATTGCACTGGCACTGCTTACTTGTGTCTTCAGTTTAACCGGTATTGGGCACTATGGTGGCTTATGTATTGTTGTACAAATTATTTTACCAATCTCCACCTATGCCTAATGATTTCACAGCAGATCCCCTACTTCTGCAGGTCTTATAAGCTTACTGTTAGGTGACCCCTTCAGGGGGTAAGTGTCAGTGCAGGCCAAAGCCTGGGGCCTAGTGTACCACCTGAGGCATATGTAGATTATCTGATAAGGGCCCCTTAGAATGACTCAGACCACGCAGCATTATGATCGAAAGCCAATTCTGTTTATTTCACAGTGCAAGCCTTTCTTATAGTAACATACAGGGTTAAGGGGATGACACGTTAGGACCGCGTCATCTTACACAGTTATACAGAGCAATTTACAAGGAAAAACTGGAACATGAGTTTCTCATAACAATAATTACATGGTCATAACAAACTACCATCTGCGGAGACAACAAGGTCGCTGGACCATCTTATTGATAGAACATTCTTCTGGGCGTGCGGCCAGGGACTTTCTACAAGGCTAACCGGCTAAGGAAAATACAATAGCAAGCATATATTTCTCACTACAGAATGAACCATTATAATAAAAGTATAATCATTACAAAATGGCTGCGGGGAACAAGATGGCTGCCGTCAGGTTCATATTACCCCTAACATACCATCCTTTTATTCTAAGAGAATAACATAAAAAATAGACAGGCATAGAAAATTAGAAAAGCCTTATATTATGGTAACAGAACTCTGTGAGAATACTAAAGAGAAAAATATTCCTGTGTCGTGATATACTTTTATAGGATAATTGTCACTGCATATAGGTACAGCCCCTCCAATACCTTCCATCTAACTTCCAGCCTTCCCAAAACTACCGGTCTACCGGCACAGAGACCCAACCAGCCCCCCATCTACCCCCAAACAACGCTGCATCATCTATCTCTCCACCTGCATTGCTAGCACCCCCCAATATGTCCAACAGTTCCTTTTCCAGAGTAAAGCATGACATAGCAACAGCACAACTGTCTCTAGGTGGCCTCTGATCACTTTAAGAACAGTCTTTGTCCATTTGAGAGCGCTGCACCTTGACACTTTGCTATAATACAGTTCTCCAACAGTTCATTTGCAGTAGGGGTGCTTATCCACGGTTCTTCCGCAGGGAGATACTGGAAATCTGATGGTTTGTTCATGGGGTAGACAAGGCAACCAGTGGATACCCATGGCAAGCAGACACTCGAGTCACAGGGAGCCTAGGAAGCAAACAGAAACAGTACAGGATGAGTACACACCGAAATACAGTCACAATTATGTCCAAATAAAACGTCACTTTCATCCTATGTCATTTAAAATCAAACAAAACATTGTTGATATATAATACAAACTAAATACATTGACATTTCCCAGAGAATAATTTACAACTTCTCTATACACTTTTAAATGATACTTCATGAATACTACGCAAGTGAAAACCTGTCAGACTTCATTCAAGGGCCTGAATGGTTATGCTAAAACTTATGCTAAGGGCCTTGCCCTGTAGTAAGAATGGAAAAAAATAAAACAGTCAATGAAAATAAATTAATTTCTTTACACTGTCACTTTGAACTTCTAAAAAGAAAAGAACCTCATGTTGCTTTATTCTGGATGGCTGCTATCTATAATGTTTATAATTCTCCAACCTAAATTCTCTCACACTCCTGTATGAGGAAAGCATACAAACAGAACATCATTTAAAACTACAAGTTCTTTTAAAGGTAAACACATCTTTATGATAAGAATTACTCTCTTTGACAAACATCAGGAATGACCAAATTCACTTTGCAGATACCATACTAATTAAAAAAAGGGAAAAATACATTTGCTTTCATAAACTATAATTATGCTATTCCCTGAACAAACATTTCTCTGTATATTTACTATAAACTTCTAGCTTAGACGTGTCCTCCTTGTGTTCTAAAGGGTGAAGGGTCTAAAATATTATGCTATGTTGCAGCATTTTCCTTAAACATATTTTCTTATACTCAGTGGGTCATTCAATACTGCAAAGTTCACAGTTACATTTATCTAAAGGGTTACTTTGTTAAGCACATAAACTACAATGTGCACTAATACCAATGAAGCATATGATTTCTTATACCCAATATGATCAATAAAAATAATACAAATACAAGAGAATACAAAACAAGCAATATAAGGAATTGAGTTAAAACAATACTCCCCTAATTTAATTGGTTGACCCTGTAACAGCATAACAGGACCTCCATATCGAGCGGTAAGGCACAGTCCAGAGAAGGATAGTCTTTATGTCCTGAAGACCACATCAGAGGAAACAGTCATAGATTACCCAGAGTCCAGTTCTGGGGCTGGTACCAGCATGCAAAGCAAAGAATGGATCCAAAGATAGTTCAACAACTTTTACTGCAGTATGGTGGTTAAAACAAGCTTGACAAAAGGTCTTTCATCTTTATCTTTTCTTTCTTTAAAGGTTTACTTGCTTTCAATCTTTAATCTTTTGAAGAGTGCACTTATGGAATTTTGCCTGTACAGATTTTACCTAAATATGGAAACTCAAAATAATTCAGTTAGTGTGTTTCAATCTCTGAAGACAGCTTCATGATCTCATCCTGCAAATACAAATATAGTGTTAAGAACCAAATAGAAAATAAAACATTTTAGGCATCTGAAATTAACACAATAACATTGTACGAGGAGATTCAAAACGTTTTAGGTTCACCTCCTAAAAACAATCACCCCCATTACATAACGATATTCATCAATACTCATCAATACTTCCCCCATGTTTGCGTGAAACATCTCATGTGACACGCAAACACAAGATAACAAGAAACTAAATGCAAATCATGCACTCCACTCATGCAGAGACACTGCTCAATAGCAAGCAAAATGACATACACTTCACACTTCAATATGCTGTCCATACAGCACGCTTCCACACGTAGTCACAAAAGAGAAAAACATAACAAACAAACAGTGAAAACCAATCGTACTTGTCTTTCACAAAACAAAACATTAGCTGCTAACACAAATTTCAAACAACCCACAATTAACTTAGAATGCAAACATATTCTGACATTCACTGGAATGCAACACTCTCAGAATACTATAAAACAATTAAAAACATCCACTATGTACAAACACGGCAGATGCACAAGAAACTTCAGTTGCAGATTATACAAATAAAATTGCGCTTATTTAGGAAAGATCAGATAACCACAGTAGCCACTGTTAAAGGGACATTCTAGGATAAATGAAAATTACATATTCCGATAGGACTTTTAATTTTAACCAACCTCCCTGGATTAAACCAAACATAGGTAGGCTTATATGCTAATTTTTTAAGCCCTTTGAGGGCCTGCCTCTTATCACAGGCTGTATAAATCTCATTACAACCCCAAGAGACAAAATACACGTAAGCCATATAAATAAAACTAAAACTGTGATCTGATAAATTAGCAAGTTATATAAATGCAGTTGAATCAGATAAAATGTGCCCTCATTTGTTTGCTGACCCCTATTGCCTTAATTAGGGGTGTTTATTTGTAGGACACTTATAGACCACGGCTTAGCTGTTAAGCAGCAATCAAAGTCATTGCAATAATAGTGGTAGACTAGTTAATAACCAAATAACTATATATATTTTAAAGTGTCACTGAAATCACTTCATTAAATAATATTTCATTTATTCATTGAACGCAGTGGGGGTTATTTTAAATAACAAAGAGTTATATCTGTGATATACAGTTTGACAGCCACAGAAATAAAATTATCATTTTTAAGAAATATTCTGTGACCAGAATATAACATAAATACTGGTTCCTTTGTAAGTGAGCAATTTATATTTATCATTTTTTATAACATAGAACACCAGTACTGCCGCTTGAATGTAAGTGCAAATTGTTCCAAACAGAGAAACTTTTTTTTTAAAGAAAAGCAAAACATGCACAGTGTTATCATTCCTCTCAAAGATAGTAAGGCAAGCTCAAAGTTTCATTTTCTACTTAAGGAGAAACACTGTTTACTCCTTAAAAATATAAAATTCACACTAAAACTTGATAAATGCTAATTAGTTTAACCACAACAAAATTATTGGATTTAGTATTGTGTATAAAATTGATATTCACCATTCTGCAGTTGTCCAGCCAAATATTACAACCGTATATAACACAAAAATAAGCTTTCTACAAAAGAATACTAATACAATTTCCCCTTTTAAATTATTCCCAATGATCCTTATAATAAAAAATGCATACTGACGTTCATGAATAGCCTAAACAAGCATATAAGCAGCATAAGAACGCACTCACAGCGGGATTGCAGGCTAATTAAAGGGACATTTTACCAAACGCAAAAATAATCTTTAATTGAAACTGCTAACACAGTGAAATATACTAGTGTTAGGCTCACGTAAAACCTCATAGTCTTTTATGTAAATATTCCCTTAAATCTCAGATGTTATATCAGTTTTCCTGTATCCCTTTAAATATTTCACTCCTCCTGTTTTCTTCTCGTTTTTTTTTTTCTTTTCTGTCGCTAGTCTCACGGATCCCTACACTAAAATTGTAGACAACTTATCACTTCAGTTTGCATTACAGAGAGAATTAAGTCATGCTGCAAAAAGAAATATCTTCTATCTGAACAGCAGATTTAAAATAAATATATACAAAGAAAGGTCTCTTAAAATATATTTAGCAAACTACTAATACAGTGTTATTGCACTGGTCCTTTAAATAAGAAAATGACAATTTTCTATTGCTCCGTCTACGCACTGAGCTCTGATTTTACAGACAAATATAAGATAATGAGATATTCTTATTATCTAAATTCAACCCATTGCAATCAACTGTGTTTTGAAAGCATAAAACCAGCTACTTCATAAATATACAAATAAACTTGCTTGTATAACAAGTCAATGGACAATACATTAATAGCAACACCTTGTTACGTTGGACTGTCCCTTTAAGGACTAACCATTCATCACGTAAATTACATATGTATATACTAACCATAAATTTAGGCTGCTTGTATGATTTACCACACAAATTTCACCCTCTGTACTGTTAGCATGCCTGCAGATTAATTAAACTTGCAACAAAAAACGGACGCACTTTTAAATAAACTTTCAATACAGCTTATAACTATATGTCATTGGGTGCACCAACTCTGTGCACAGACCTTACAAATACAACATTACGTTAACCCATTAATCATACCAGAAACAGTTTCGTATTTACCAGAGCGTGACAAAAAATCACACACACCATCGCACTTTCACAAGCCACTTTCAAAGCCGTTACTTCACTTACAAAAACAATATCATATCTTTACATTGCCGCACACAATTATCACTTAAAACGACAACTGCATATGAATACCACATACTAAAAACATGCTGGTGACTTTAAATACAGGTATATAAAATAAAATTACAAGATATCTTCTAAAAAAGTCTGATTTCCCCAGCAGGGGAACAGAGAGAAACAGTTTTTTTTACAGCGATACAAAACACACACGCTCATTCCATCTAGATTACCAGAGATGCTCTCCCTTTTTTCCTTTCTCAGAAAAGCATCTATTTCATAGCGTACGACATACATATATATATATATATATATATCTATATATATATAAAAACACTAGATTAACTTTTCACCACATCCAAAATGTATTTTTTCCCGAAACCCGCAAAATGGCCCATTTTTTTGCACGGCTTGAGACATCATTTTCAAAAATACATTCTGATTTTGGTTTAAAGTAAATCTGTTTACACTCATACCACAGTGAGAACCTACAGACATCACACATTATGCATCTCAATATACACAATTTCATTTTTGTTACTGCAAGCAAACAAAAAAAAATCTTACAAACGAAGCTGCTGTAACAGGTTTCTTTTCTTTTTTTTTTTTTTCTTCTGATCTATGTGCGCGCTCAGTGGTGGCCCCCCTTCCTTTGCCTGCTACATTCTTTAACACAGAGATTTCTCTATTTATCAAAACAGCAGTACTTACTGACCAGTGTTTTAAAAAATATTTCTGTCTTTTGCAGAAACTATTAACTCTTCTTTTCTTTTACCTCTATACATGTAATTTTCTCTGTGCATTCTTATCAATAAGCAGTTCCCATTTCTCAATACAATAATAGCCACAATAATAACATGCACAGCCACTTAATATTTTCTACGCACCAGCATCAAAAAAAACACAAACAAAACAAAGCAAGCATCAGATATCAACATGAGCTTCAGGTGGGTAGCAAAACTCTATTATGGGAATGAATATGGGAAACTTCAACACACGTGAGACTCACTCACTGCCAAGTTGCCCGGGGGACCTTATCTTAAAAATCCTCCCGCTCGACTGGCATACATATATTACTTGCGCGCTTATCACGGACAGGACTCACAATACCTGTCGTGTCCCAGCACAGGACTGATTACCTGTCTGGAGGGGTATCACAACTGCCGGCAGGACTATAACCTCCGCAAACCTGTGCTTCAACACAGGAACCCCTTTAACCCTTTATCATATATTATCAAACACCTATTACCAGACTAAATTTAGGTTCAAATTCACCAGAAAGAAAGCATGGTAGAAGCACTCATAGTTACTCCCTGCGAATCCCACCTGTCCTGACGCCAAAACTGTTAGGTGTCCCCTTCAGGGGGTAAGTGTCAGTGCAGGCCAAAGCCTGGGGCTAGTGTACCACCTGAGGCATATGTAGATTATCTGATAAGGGCCCCCTTAGAGAGAGAGATGGGAGAGGGCGCCACATAGCGTAATATTGTTTCAGAAAGAGATAATACAAAAAACAGAGAGGTAATGTGCTTACCAATAACTGTGGTTACTGTGCTGTGACCAGTACTATCTCACCTGCTAGCACTTTAATCAGCTGGCTAGTACACTGTTGGATAAGATCCTTTCCCGGGGGCTTTTCCCTTGGGATAGAGAATTATGCTGTGAGCGTTTCTTCGGTTCAGCAACTTCACTGTATTGCTCAATTAGGTTTCGATTCAAAAGAGATGCACAACTTCCAAAGTTTAAAAGAATTTTAAAAAGGCCTTTATTATAACGCGTTTCTCAACCACCAAGGGTCGTTTCTTCAGATATCAAAGCGAATAAAAAAATGTT
Source organism: Bombina bombina (assembly GCF_027579735.1). NCBI lineage: Eukaryota > Metazoa > Chordata > Amphibia > Anura > Bombinatoridae > Bombina > Bombina bombina. The sequence continues at coordinate 116,298,848 of NC_069509.1, forward strand.
ACAAATTTTGAAACTTTTATACATATTTGTATGATTAAAAGGAAGTTGTACACAAAGTTGCAGACCAAATGAAAACATTACAAGATTCAACTGAAAAGCCGAAAAAGGGCTTGACAGGTGTCACAATTAGTGTGAGTCTGAACAGCATTAGATGGTCATGATTGTTTTGAAATTGGCCCAAACAGCTGTAGACTTCAACTAGAAAAAGTCTTGGATTTACCAACATAGCATATTTAAAAAGAAAAAAGTATAACCACAATTTAAAGGCTTCAATTTAAAATAATTAAAGTGGACATGCATCTATTTTGAAAAATTGTACACCAAAAAGATTGTACACAATATATATAAAATGAAGAACCATTGTGTTATAAATTGTGAATAATGGTTAAGCCCTAAATGTTGTGTTGCATATTACAGGGACATTTGCTGTGTTGCGTATTAAAGGGACATTTGTAACAACAATGCAAAGATGTATATCAGCACTTTGTAGACTTAGGTTGGGATGATAATATTGAATACAAACTTGTATGTAAATAGTGTAGATGTATGAAGCATGATAACTAAAATCTATGTGTTGGTTAATGCGAGGAAGAAGTTAACAAAGTAACCCATAGGCATCTTTCAATAAATGCTAACGAAAGTAACCCATAGACATTCTTTTATTAAATGCTATTGTTGTTATGCCATAATGCTAAAACTTGTATTAATTTCTAAGCTGACAATTATGGAAAGACCTATGATATATTCTTGAGTGTCATATCATTTTAAAATTTATTGAGTATATGTTAAATACCTTTCTCATGTCGATCTATTGCATAGTGTATTGTCGGTTATGACCTCAATAATGTAAGGTGAAATAACATTCAAATAAGTTTAAACGAGAATGTCTTATGATTGTTATCATTCCTATGTTATTTGAAATTGACTTATGATAATATTCTAGTGCGGTATCTAAATTGTGAATGTGCACCTAGGATTGTTTGTGCCAAATTTTTGATCTTTATGATTATATTTTAAAAGGTAATATGGGAGATAGATATTTGATATGTGATTGATATGAACGATGAATAAATATGCCTTGGGTATTATGGAAAAAAAAATTGTATGTTGTATGCCAAGTGATTAGAAAAAACGATATGTGTCACCCAAAAAGGTGTTCACATTTAATTGTGGACCTATGTCATTGTGTTTGCGAATGTGTATAACAAATAGTAGTATTTGGTCATAATTGTTATATAGATATGATCATGGTGTGTGTATAGTGTCATGTGAATGAACTGATGTTAATGTGCCCCATAGTGAACGATGTGCGGCAAAATTGTTTAATGATGTATCTATGATGACAAACATGTAAATGTGTTGATCCTATTGTTCAAAAATGACAATATACGCAAAGTTGTGAAAAGTGTATCTGTAATGACAGACTATGTAAATGTATGATCTATTGTTTAAAAATGACACTAGATAGACATGAATTAATGAAAAAGAAAGAATGTTAATGTATTGTAAGCTACATTAAGGGATGTGTAAATATCTTGAAAACTGAGGGATAAGGTTGGTTTGCTGTGGAAGTAATATAATCAAATTGAAGGCTGCCCAGATCTAAATTGGCATTCAGCCCCAATGGATATAGTGTCTTAATCGGTATATCCAGAATGTTTACGTTGTCTTAATTTGAGTAATCTATTGTAGTCATTATTTTTTGGAATGAAATCGATCGGGATTGTACTTGTAAATATAAGGATTTCCATTATGTATTGTCAAGCAATGATGGGGTATGCTATGTTTGATCGTTCTTTTTCTTACAATTTTTACAATTACGATGATGTTCCCCCCACCTCGTACGTAGTGTTCTTGATGTGCGAGCCTACATACTGGAGGCCACATATGCACTCCCATGAGGTATACCGTATAGGAGGAATCACAATTAAAAAAGAATGGGAACTCTGAAAATGTTTCTCTGTAACTGTAGATTTGAAATTCTTTATACCAGATTGATAATTTTAAATGTCCCCACAGCCCGATTTTCCACATTTATACAACCCACATAAGCCAAACAGACCTTTGTTTCGTGTTTGGATGTGATTTTTTGTTTGTCCTCTGAACATGTTTAACCTTTTTTGCTTGGAGCTAATTTGCTTCTTAATGTGGGAGCTCTCCTATAAACTATTTTCGGTTCTGTCTTTTACTAGATGTTTTAATATAGGATCTCTTTGAATATATGGCAATGTTTATGTAATATATGTTCTAGTTGTTGAAAGTCAGAATTGAATTGTGTTATAAAGAGTCTCTCTCATCATTGTGTTATGTGATTGACTATTGTCTTCTTTGTTAATTGAATGTCATTTCTATTTAGTAGTGATGCTCTATCTACTAAAGACCTGTCGAGTAGATATCGGGGGTATTCTTTTTCTAAAAACCTATTGTATAGGATCTTGCTTTGTTCCAAAAAGGTGTTATGGTCTGTGCAATTTCGTTCTGATCCTTCGAAATTGGCTGTAGGGGATATTATGTAACCACTTTTTATGGTGGTTACTGTTATAATTGAGAAAGCTGTTGCTATCTACGTCTTTAAAATAAGTTTTTGATTTAATTTGATTATTGTCAATGCTTAAATACAGATCCAAATATTCAATATTGGATGTTTGGATATTGGCTGTAAATTCAATCCCCATGTCATTTTGATTAAGGTGTTCTATGAAATTGACTGCTGTAGTGTTGTCCCCCCCCCAAAGAAAAATCAGGTCATCTATATAGCGGCCATAGAAGACCAGGTCTGCCCCCAAGTTTGCCGAGTAGATGTATTTTTCTTCAAATAGTCCCATAAATAGGTTGGCAAAACTTGGGGCAAACCTGGTCCCCATGGCCGTGCCTTTAGTCTGTAAATAAAAAGTATCTTGATATATAAAATAATTATGTTGGAGTATAAATAAAATACTTTCTAAGATAAAGTCACATTGTTGATCCGGTAAATAAATGTCTTTTTTGAGAAAATGTTCAATAGCCTGTAAACCTAATATATGTGAGATGTTAGAGTATAGCGAACTGACGTCGCATGTTATCCACAATAGATTTTTATCTTCTATACTGATGTTATTCAGAAGCTGTAGCAAATGGGAGCTATCCTTGATGTATGAGGGCAGTGTTATTACATGTTTTTGAAGGTATTGGTCCACATAATATGACAGATTATATGTGAGGTTGCCTATTCCAGCAATAATTGGACGCCCTGGGGGATTATTTTTGTTTTTATGTATTTTTGGTAAGTGGTAATAATGGGCTATACTGGGATTTTGTATTTTTAAAAAATCTTTTTCATTTTTGTTTAATATCTTTAAAGAAAAACCTTTGTCTATAAGTTTGGTATATGCTTGTAGGTATATGTTTGTTGGATCTTGGTGTAAAATCTTGTAATAATCGTTGTCCCCCAATATCCTATTTGCCTCTTTGATATAATCTTCTAAATTTTGAATGATTATTCCGCCACCTTTATCGGCATCGCGGATAATGATGTTGGGATTTTTCTGTAAACTTTGAATAGCTTTTTTGTGGCTCAAGAACGAATAATTTTTCTTTTGTTTTTTAGAGTGTAATATTTTATCGAAATCTTCCAAAACCATATTTTGGAAGAGTTCAATGTAATCTTTTTTCACATTGATGGGATTGAAATTTGATTTATTTTTAACATCAGTATGTATGTATTCATCAAATAGATGGGTAGTAAGTTCCTCAGTTTGTGAATAAATGCAAGTTATATTGTTGTTAGATGGCATAGGATCAGTTAATATAACTTGTATGTTGGGGTTAGCTATTTTGCTGGATTTTAATTTTTTGTTGGCAAATATTTTTGTAACGTCAATTTGCGTGTGAAATGATTGAGGTCTACAAAAATATCGAACATTTTGGGTGTATTGGGTGGACAAAACGATAAACCTTGCTTTAAAACTCTTTTTTCGGGAATGGATAATTCGTAGGATGATAAGTTGAAGATCCCTTGATCTAGTCTGGATAATTTCTTTTCCTTGGTGGCAAGGGCTCTACCTCTAGAGCCTCGCTTTCTGTAATGTGGGGTCTTTTGCCTGCTCTTATTATTGGGCTCTCGTTTCTTGTATTGGGACCTAGTCCTAAAAAAATGGGCAGAGTTATTACTGGTACTGGGAGTTTCAGAATCTATAGCTGAACTTCTAGGTTCTGATGACAGAATACTGAACCTATTAGGATGTTCATAGTATTCTTGTTGTCTGTTTGGATGTATTTTAGTGTGTTGGGTATTAGGATTATTAACCCTTGGTCCCATATGATGGGATTTCTGAAAATTGTAACTAGGTGAATTTTGTTCTGATAGAGAGTGTCGATCAGCAAAGTAATTGGATGGTTCTGATGTTTGGTTTCTGGGATTGTAATGTGTTCTTTCAGATTGATGTGTATGCTGGGGTTCTTGTTGGTGGTGTCGTTGAGTTTGATAGGATTGATACGAAGGGAAAGAAGAAGAGGAAGGGTGTAGACCATGAGGTCTATTGTAATGATTGTTGGGGCGTGATTGGTATTGTGGGGAACCGTATTGTTGTGCATGTTGTTTGTATTGATTGGGTGTGTTATTGTATCCTCTGTTGTTTGTCCAAGAGTTTCTATTATTATGGCCAGTGTATGGTGTTCTGGAGTGATGTGAAAAATTTTTGTTATCTGAATAATTGGAATAATTGAAATGATTATCTGAATGATTCTGATAATGGTTGTTTGATAGGGTTTTTTTGCTTTTTCCCTTTTCCATATTGAACAATTTTCCATTCATTCTGGGTGTTATTGGGATTATTCTTATTTTCTTGTGTGTCATTCTGACGATTAAAAGAATACACACAGTTATTAACATAATCTTCATGATCTCTCTGTAGTTTTTTGTTTTTGATATTAACTATGTTCTCCTGGTATCTATCTGTTCTCTCATTAATATCTTTATTGATTTTGGTGTAATCTGGATTTTGTTGATACACCTTGAGATCAGTTTGAATTTTCTCTATATTATTGCTACTCTGACTATATAATTTTCTTCTGTGGTCTATTAGAATTTTAATTAAGTTCATGGAGCATTCATTTAAAGCTTCATACCATCTTTTTAGAATTTCTGGGTCCTCTTTAAATGAGCAATGTTTTAATAATCTTAGGCCTCTGGGTATGTATTTAATTTCTAGATATTTCTCTAAAGTTGTTAAATCCCACCAATGCCTATGTTCTTTGTTAATTTCTTCTTCTAATAGATAGAAGAGATCTCTCATAGGTTTTATGTCGTGTGTGTCAGATAATACTTCTGCAACTGAAATATCCTTTGATAAGTTAAAACCCATACGCTTGGAGCTTCTTTCCTCCTTGGATTGCATGTTTAATAATACTGTTGGACTATAATCAGTGTATATGGGTGTAGCTAGTCTGTGAGGTTAGACAGTTGGAATATGTGTGAATGTGTATGTTGAAGTGAGAAAAAAGTTTAGTGAGAATAAAGGTGAAAATAAGTGTGAATGTGGTGTATTTCAAATTGAGCAAGTTCGACAAAAATGTGATGTGAAAAAACTAATTTAAAAAATCATTCGTGATTATTTTCCACGATTTACCCTGAAACGTGTGATTGATTGCATAAATAAATAAAACCGTGGTTGTATGGTTAGTGAAAGAAAATATGTGAATGTAAAAATTAATAGGTATTTTGACACCCTGTGTTGTATTTTTAAAAAGGCAAACGAATTTGCACTTCTAAAATGATTTCATAACAATAGGATTTATATTGTGCTATACCTTTGAAAAATTGTAAAATAAAACGAGTGTTTACAGTGACATTCAAAACATCAATTGTTTGTGATAATAAATAAAAAGGTGTTCGTTTGGATGCAATTTCAAGAAAAAATTATTAATATTATATTGACTAACGTAATAGTACTATGTAAAATATATATATATATATTTGAAAAAATATTGGCAAATCAACAATTGCTAGAATCCTTGGCCTTCAGTAGTTTTTGTTACACTCAGAGCTGTATATAAAAAAAATTCTGTTATAGAGTTAATATCAAACTAAGTATTAGCATGAATAATAAACAAATAGCCAGTAAATGAAAGGATCTATAAAATACCTGTTGGTGATTTTCAGGCCTATATAGATTTAAATGTGGCCTCTGTTTAGCTGCAGCCTTGATTAGCTCTCTTCGAAAGAAGAATGGTATGGTATCTCACAAGGAGATGAGAAGGCGCGCTATTCAGAACAAATAAGACAAGCAATACGAATTGATCTGTGATCCCAAACATATAATGTTCCCACAAATAGTTACTCCGTCTTTGTCGAGTGTTCTTACTCGGCCGACGGCTCAGGAAAAAGTTATAATGACAGTCCGTATGCGTACGGTGTTCTTCTGTGTTTCTGTGCAGGCAGCTCCTCTTGTTCCCAGAGAGCAGGGCTGAAACTGTTTAGAGAGAGAGATGGAGAGGGCGCCACATAGCGTAATATTGTTTCAGAAAGAGATAATACAAAAAACAGAGAGGTAATGTGCTTACCAATAACTGTGGTACTGTGCTGTGACCAGTACTATCTCACCTGCTAGCACTTTAATCAGTGGCTAGTACACTGTTGGATAAGATCCTTCCCGGGGCTTTTCCTTGGGATAGAGAATTATGCTGTGAGCGTTTCTTGGTTCAGCAACTTCACTGTATTGCTCAATTAGGTTTCGATTCAAAAGAGATGCACAACTTCCAAAGTTTAAAAGAATTTTAAAAAGGCTTTATTATAACGCGTTTCTCAACCACCAAGGGTCGTTTCTTCAGATATCAAAGCGAATAAAAAATGTTACAAATTTTGACATTTTATACATATTTGTATGATTAAAAAGGAAGTTGTCACAAAAGTTGCAGACCAATGAAAAAAGCCCCTTAGAATGACTCAGACCACGCAGCATTATGATCGAAAGCCAATTCTGTTTATTTCACAGTGCAAGCCTTTCTTATAGTAACATACAGGGTTAAGGGGATGACACGTTAGGACCGCGTCATCTTACACAGTTATACAGAGCAATTTACAAGGAAAAACTGGAACATGAGTTTCTCATAACAATAATTACATGGTCATAACAAACTACCATCTGCGGAGACAACAAGGTCGCTGGACCATCTTATTGATAGAACATTCTTCTGGGCGTGCGGCCAGGGACTTTCTACAAGGCTAACCGGCTAAGGAAAATACAATAGCAAGCATATATTTCTCACTACAGAATGAACCATTATAATAAAAGTATAATCATTACAAAATGGCTGCGGGGAACAAGATGGCTGCCGTCAGGTTCATATTACCCCTAACACTTACCCAGCTCAGGCATCGGGTCAGTCTGTGTTTGTCCGTTCTGGTCCCAGTTCACAATATTTGTATGTCTCTCCTACTAATATCCTCCGGTTCTTGGCATGAGACCAACAACGGCCTTTGGAACAATCAGTGTGGGCAGGTTGCATGTCTGGATCCGTCGTTACCAATTCTAGTCAGACTGCGGCCTGTTTCAGGCGTTATTATAGCAGCACTGAGCCTTTTTCACATTGCTTGTTCGCCTCACCTACAATTATCCTCCGGTTCTTGACATGAGACAGATATCGTTCTTTGGGTCAGTCTGTGCGGGTAGATTGTGTGTGGCCGGTTCCGTCGTCACCAACTCTAGTCAGGTTGCGGCCTGTTGCAGGCGTTATGATATTACTGATCTTTTTGGGCAGTTACGGACAATCCTATCTACTGTTGTGAGCCCCTCGGTTCCTGAGCTCATCTCTTCAGTGTGTCCAGTCTGTTATGTGGGCTTTGTGGTATTGGGCCAGCTGTTTACTCAGGAGCTCTACTCAAACACAGCCATTCACCAGCATAGCCAGGCTCCACCCCCCTTGGTTAAAGCTTTTGATTCATCAGGCTTATTTGGAGTCCGATCATGCCCCGCCTCAGAGAATTACAGCTCATTCTACTAGATCAGTCTCCACTTCGTGGGCTTTTAAGAATTAAGCTTCTGTTGATCAGATTTGCAAAGCAGCAACTTGGCCTTCTTTGCATACATTTACTAAATTATACCGTTTTGATGTATTTGCTTCTTCGGAAGCAGTTTTTGGTAGAAAAGTTCTTCAGGCAGCTGTTTCAGTTTGATTCTTCTGCTTATGTTTTAAGTTTTTTCCTTTCTTTTATGAGAAAAAACTTATTTTCTTGGTTGTGGATTTATTTTTTTCAGCAGAAAATGGCTGTTTTTATTTTATTCCTCCCTCTCTATTGACACTTGTGTGGCGTTCCACATCTTGGGTATTGCTATCCCATATGTCACTAGCTCATGGACTCTTGCCAATTGCATGAAAGAAAACATAATTTATGTAAGAACTTACCTGATAAATTCATTTCTTTCATATTGGCAAGAGTCCATGAGACCCACCCTTTTTATGGTGGCTATGATTTTTTGTTATAAAGTACAAATATTTCCAAATTCCTTTGTTGATGCTTTTTACTCCTTTCTTTATCACCCAACTAATTGGCTATTTGTTAAACTGAATTGTGGGTGTGGTGAGGGGTGTATTTATAGGCATTTTGAGGTTTGGGAAACTTTGGGAAACCTCCTGGTAGGATTGTATATTCCATACATCGCTAGCTCATAGATTCTTGCCAATATGAAATAAATGAATTTATCAGGTAAGTTCTTACATAAATTATGTTTGTTTTGTTTTTTAATCTGACAAAAGGATCGAAAACGATTGGAGGCTTTAAATTTACCCTTAGATTTCTTATCTTGGGCAGAAAAACTCCCTTACCCCCAGTGATAGTGGAGATAATAGAATCCAATTGAGAACAAAATAAAGTATTACCTTGAAAAGATATAGTAATCTAGATTTAGATACCATATCAGCATTCCATGATTTAAGCCATAAAGTTATTCTGGATAGAATAGCTAACAACATAGATTTGATATTAATCTTAATAATATCAAATAAAGCATCACAAATGAAATGGTTAGCATGTTGAAGTAAAATAACAAAGCTAGAAAAATCAGGATCTGATAACTGCTTTGCTAGATTGTCTAACCAAAAAGTTGAAGCAGCAGCAACATCAGCTATAGAAATAGCAGGTCATCTAAGATATAGTCAGTATGTAAATATGCCTTCCTAAGATAAGATTCAATCTTCCTATCTAAGGGATCCTTAACATAAGTACTATCTTCCATAGGAATAGTAGTACATTTGGCAAGAGTAGAAATAGCGCCATCAACCTTAGGGACTTTCTCCAAAAGCTCTAAATTGGACACAGGTAAAGGATACCATTTTTTAAACCTAGAAGAAGGATTAAAAGAAGTACCAGGCTTAGACCATTCCTTAGTAATCATATTAGAGATAGCATCTGGAATAGGAAAAACTTCAGGAGTAACCTCAAAAGTCTTAAAAACAGAATTCAAACGTTTGCTATTCTTGTTTTAAGAGGACTAGATTCCTCAATACCCAAAGTAAACAATACTTCCTTTAACAAAGAACGAATATATTCAATCTAAAAAAGAAAGGTTGATTTATAAATTTCAGTGTCTGAAGTAGGATCCTCTGAGCCGGAGAAATCCTCATCAGCAGAAAATACTGCAGTATGCTATAGATCAATACAAACTTCATCAAATTTATGAGAAGTAAGGAGAGACCTTTAACATTTATTTGAAGGCGGAATAGCAGTCATAGCCTTCTCTATGGCTGCAGCAATATAATCTTTTATATTTACAGGAATATCATGTACATTGGAATATCATGTATATTAAACTGTGAAGGTTTAACAGTAGATGTATTTGTACTTATAGTAACATTATCAGCATGAAATAATTTCTCTTAACAAGTGCCACATATTTGAGCTGAAGAAGGAAGATCAGCTAATTTACAACATACACACTTTGGTAGATTTGTTTTCAGGCAACTTGGTTCCTACAGTTACATCAGAGGCAGAATCAGTTTGAGACATCTTGCAAAATGTAACAAAAAAGAAAAAATAACATTTAAACAAAATATCAAATTTCCTCAAAATAGTAGTTTCAGGAATGGGAAAAAATGCTTATGAAAAAATACTTATAAGCAAAACAAAAGCAAACATCATAGCCTTCTGTAACAAATGAAAGCAGAGAGCAAAAGAGGGAGAGACTTTAATATAACACATTTTTGGGCACTAAAAATTACGCTAACAAAGATGACGCAAATGCAGAGAAAAAAACTTTTGGCGCCAAGGTTAACAGGAAATGACACGATTCACTTCATAACAGGCTCAGTCACAACAAACGCAACCTCCACGCCAAAAATATTCGCGCCAAGAAGCATTTTGCGTCATTGTGAGCCTAATTTGCATGCGAAAATTTGAAAAAAAAATGTCCGAAGTTACAACTAGCTGAAACCCCAGGTGAGAAAAAATTTCTAAATTTCTCCCAAAACATAATTTTCTATGTTGAAACTGTTAGACTGCAAAGGGAAAAAAGCATAGACCTGACTCCTGGCAAATATATGCAATATATATCAAAACTTTAAAATATAAAGTGCCAAACATTGCTGAGAGTGTCTTAAAAAAAGATATATACTTACCTGAAGACACCCATCCACATATAGCAGACAACCAAACCAGTACTAAAACCTATCAGCAGAGGTAATGGTAGAGGAGTATAATGTCGATCTGTAAAGGGAGGTGGCAGATGAATCCCCAGACCAAATTTACAGAGAGCCTTAGAATAGATTTCCCATAGGTGAAAACATAGCATCATCAGGCAATACTCCCTTCACATCCCTCAGACAAACACTGTACTTTGAGAGGAATTGGGCTTCAAAATGCTTAGAAGCTCCTTTCACAGAAGAAATCAAGCATGACTTGCTTCACCATCCTCCAATGAAGGCAAAGTTTGTAAAACTGAGGTATGAGTGAGGTGGGAGGAGTATTTATAGGCATTTTGAGGTTTAGAAAACTTTTCCCCCTCCTGATAGGAATGTATATCCCATACGTCACCAGCTCATGGACTCTTGCCACTTGCATGAAAGAAATGTTCATTTTAAATATATATGAAATATATATCTATACCTATATACTGTATATATACACCTGTATATATATATATATATATATATATATTATATATATATATATATATATATATATATATATATATATATCCTCTCCAAGAACACAGGCACTCACTGGTCTTATAAAAGGTAATCCTTTATTCAATCCATTAAAACGATTATAATACCATGACGTTTCGGCACACCATTGTGCCTTTATCAAATGTGACAAAAATATTAAAAGCTTCATGAAGCTTTTAATATTTTTGTCACATTTGATAAAGGCACAATGGTGTGCCGAAACGTCATGGTATTATAATCGATTTAATGGATTGAATTAAGGATTACCTTTTATAAGACCAGTGAGTGCCTGTGTTCTTGGAGAGGATACAAATTGGTTGGCAGTGCACCTTGGCAGTTGAATTGGCATAAGATTGTGCTGTCCTCTATCTGGACTATATATATATATGTGTGTGTGTGTGTGATTATATATAGGTATATTTGCTGTGTGTATGTATATATATATATATATATATATATATATATATATATATATATATATATATATATATATATATATATATATATTAGGATACAAGTAGGATTCTTGGTATATACCAAAGAAAAAACCAAGATTTAAAAGCGCTCCCAGAATCGGCATAATGATATTAAACCACTTATATCACCTGCTGCTAATTTCTAAAATCAGAGTGACCCTCCTCAAGATCTCTCTGAAAATCACTGAAATTACACGGCCAGAGCATTGAGAGACATTAGCGCTGCGTAATCTGTTGGCGCTCTACAAATAACTGATAATAATAATATCAGGTATTGATGTAACTGGAGTGAATAAGGGAACCTTCTTCCTGAGCACAGACATTGGAGCCTGTTATCAGCATGAACTCATATGTGTTAGGCATCACCTTCCCAAGAAAAGCCACTGTGAAAACATCTATCTGAGAGCAGATACACTGGATACGTCTAACACTTACCTCATAACGATTAAGGTAATATAAAGTAAGTTGACACCACAAAGGGGATTAAACAAGAGGTCTTATACTAAATAAAAAGAGAGAAGCGCTCAACCTGGGAATGAACAATAGCATAATAACTTGTTCTATGGCTAGTTACCACCCTAGAAGCAGCCTCTTTTTGCTCAATATGTGCCTTTCACAGAAAAGAACTTTCCTGTAGCATATCAGTCTGATCCTGACTTCACAGTACAGTCCAGCCCCGAAATACCAGGCAATCCCTCTCTGAACAAGAGAAACAGCAAAACCCCAGACGTACGTTTCGGCCTATTGTGGGCCTCGTCAGTGAGGTGCAGCCATATCCCTCTAGGCTGGACTGACCTTATTTGGCAGGATCAGACTGATATACTTCAGGAAAGTTTTCTTCTGTGAAAAGCACACTGGTCTAAAAGAGGCTGCTTCCGGGTGGTAAATCGCCATAGAACAAGCCACTGAGCTGTTGTTCGTTCCTGGTAGAGCGCTTCTCTCTTTGTATGCAAATTATTATGACCCTGGGGAAGTCACCCTATGGGTGATGGGGGAAACCAGACGTGGACTCCTTGCCCAGTGTGCTTAGAGGAATGTGGCTGCACCTCACTGACGAGGCCCATAGGAGGCCGAAACGATCGTCTGGGGTTGTCATGTTCCTTGTTCAGAGGAGAATTGCCTGGTATTTCGGGGCTGGACTGACCTTACTTGGCAGGATCAGACTGATATACTTCAGGTAAGTTTTCTTCTGTGAAAAGCACACTGGTCTAAAAGAGGCTGCTTCCGGGTGGTAAATCGCCATAGAACAAGCCACTGAGCTGTTGTTCGTTCCTGGTAGAGCGCTTCTCTTTTTGTATGCAAATTATTATGACCCTGGGGAAGTCTCCTTATGGGTGATGGGGGAAACCAGACGTGGACTCCTTGCCCAGTGTGCTTAGAGGAATGTGGCTGCACCTCACTGACGAGGCCCATAGGAGGCCGAAACGATCGTCTGGGGTTGTCATGTTCCTTGTTCAGAGGAGAATTGCCTGGTATTTTGGGGCTGGACTGACCTCACTTGGCAGGATCAGACTGATATACTTCAGGAAAGTTTTCTTCTGTGAAAAGCACACTGGTCTAAAAGAGGCTGCTTCCGGGTGGTAAATCGCCATAGAACAAGCCACTGAGCTGTTGTTCGTTCCTGGTAGAGCGCTTCTCTCTTTGTATGCAAATTATTATGACCCTGGGGAAGTCTCCCTATGGGTGATGGGGGAAACCAGACGTGGACTCCTTGCCCAGTATGCTTAGAGGAATGTGGCTGCACCTCACTGACGAGGCCCATAGGAGGCCGAAACGATCGTCTGGGGTTGTCATGTTCCTTGTTCAGAGGAGAATTGCCTGGTATTTCGGGGCTGGATTGACCTTACTTGGCAGGATCAGACTGATATACTTCAGGAAAGTTTTCTTCTGTGAAAAGCACACTGGTCTAAAAGAGGCTGCTTCCGGGTGGTAAATCGCCATAGAACAAGCCACTAAGCTGTTGTTCGTTCCTGGTAGAGCGCTTCTCTCTTTGTATGCAAATTATTATGACCCTGGGGAAGTCTCCCTATGGGTGATGGGGGAAACCAGACGTGGACTCCTTGCCCAGTGTGCTTAGAGGAATGTGGCTGCACCTCACTGACGAGGCCCATAGGAGGCCGAAACGATCGTCTGGGGTTGTCATGTTTCTTGTTCAGAGGAGAATTGCCTGGTATTTCGGGGCTGGACTGACCTTACTTGGCAGGATCAGACTTATATACTTCAGGAAAGTTTTCTTCTGTGAAAAGCACACTGGTCTAAAAGAGGCTGCTTCCGGGTGGTAAATCGCCATAGAACAAGCCACTGAGCTGTTGTTCGTTCCTGGTAGAGCGCTTCTCTCTTTGTATGCAAAAGAGGTCTTATACTATCTGACCTGAAGGAGAACTGTTGGAATCCATTTGTGTTTTTATACCTATATATCCACATCCCAATGAAAATGTACCCCTCTCTTTTGCTCTCTCTTTCCCCCTCTTTTGTTCTCTCTCTCTCTCCCTCCTTTCTTTTGCTCTCTCTCTCTCCCTCCTCTCTTTTGCTCTCTCTCTCTCCCTCCTCTGTTTTGCTCTCTCTCTCTCCCTTCTCCCTTTTTCTCTCTCTCTCCCTTTTCTCTTTTGCTCTCTCTCTACCTCCTCTCTTTTGCTCTCTCTTTACCTCCTCTCTCTCTTTCTCTCTCTCCCCCCTCTCTCTTTTGCGCTATCTCTCCCCCCTCTCTTTTGCTATCTCTCTTCCCCCCTCTCTTGTGCGCTCTCTCTTCCCCCCTCTCTTTTGCTCTCTCTCTCTTTTGCTCTCTCCCTCCCCCTCTCTTTTGCTCTTTCTCCCATCTCTTTTGCTTTCTCTCTCCCTCTCTTCTCTTTTGCTCTCTCTCTCTCACCCCTCCTCTCTTTTGCTCTGTCCCCTCTGTTGCTTTCTCCCCCGCACTGCTACGCCCACTTGTCGCACCTGCCTGTCTGGCCCCCATTACGGCACGTCCGGTCACACCCCCTCCACGGCAGCTTCCGAAAAACACTTTCTGTGCTGCTCAAGGCCAGGTATGTTTGTCCTTGTGCAGTCTCTACTGCGCATGACTGCATCTGACAAACATGCCTGGCCTATTATTATATAGGATATACATATATATATATATATATATATATATATATATATATATATATATATATATATCAATAATATATGTGTACATATGTATTTATGTGTTTATATGTGTATATATGTCTGTAAATACAAATATACACATATAAATACATAAATACGCATGTACACATATATAGACATATATATTACATACATATCAAACTTTAGACATGTACTGTATATGTATGTATCTCAATGTTAAAGCCCTTTGCCTGCCTTTTTTTCTCTAACACCTGAGATCTCATATCTTTGAGCCTTTATAACTTTTTTTGTGCAGTTTGTTTTTTAAATAACTTTTATTAGATGGTGTTGTTTTGAGTGTAACTATATTTTGTAATATATTTTTTATGTGCAGCAATCATTCTAGTATGAATTACGATTGCAACTTCTTTCAACTCGTTTTACCAGCGGTAAGTCTGATGAGCGTGAACCCCCACATTAAGCCCCTTATCACCCGGGTGCAAACATTTGTTCTCCACTTGTAATCTGGCCCAGAATGTTTAAAATTAGGCCTGAGTACAGGGAGAGAAGTAAGTGTAAAATAAATCCATGTTTTCCTTTCATACTTGCAGAGGTATGTACCTCCCTGCCAGTAATGCAGCACAGTATTCCTTTTCACAGGAGTGCGCACAATGTTATCTATATGGCTCATATTAACTGGCGCTGTCTAGCTGGGGGAAATTTTCAAAATTCGTTGAGGTAAGAGTCAGCCTTAAAGGATTTAGAAATTAATATATGAGCATACGTAGGTTTAGCTTTCAACAAAGAATACCAAGAGAGCAAAGCAAATTTGATGATAAAAGTAAATTGGAAAGTTATTTAAAATTGCATGCCCTATCTGAATCATGCAAGTTTAATTTTGACTAGACTGTCCCTTCAAAAATAATACAAATTCAAAAAACAGTTCTAACTCACTGCTAAAGGAAGCACAAGGTACGGGCGGAGGGACGGCGTGATGTTTACCATCACAAAATGGTAAATTATTTTCCTGTTGCATTCGCAAACACTTATTTCAGACATAATCAAAGTAATAATCTTCCTCTTCCACAATCTCTCAGGCATAATTATGATGACCAGACTTTATTATACGTTTGATTGTTTCAAACAATCCCACAACTATGTAGAGTGATCCAATCTATGTGCATTATTCTGTCGCTGTGTAGATCAGTTTACTTATATGATGGTATTTTTCTCATTCACTATAATCAAAAGATGCTGCAAGATAATGATTTTAGAATCATAATAATTATCTGTTATCATGAAAGAAAATTAGAGTTGGGAGAAATAAGTGCAGTATTTTCAAAGCAATTTCATAACTTCTGATGTACAGAAGTTATATTTTATTTCTCATAGCAAACAGGCAGATTCCATTTAGCATTCAAGGAGAGGAGGGGTTGATGGGTAGAATGGTGTAGCACTAGTCTTGCATTTGAAAGTTGTGCTCAATTCATAAAGATAAAACTATGAGCAGGAACTGTGGTGTCGGAATCATTTTTAAAAAATAGCTGAAGGGTAGCACTAAAATTGTAAGTGGGTTCTCTAAAGCTCTTAAATGTTTTTTTTTCTTTACAATGCTTGTCCAACTGAATTCATGTGGCCAAAATGTGACTGTACAGTTTTATTATCTGCCCACTGCCACACTGTTCTTCATTTTCTCCCACTTTCAGAACACAGAATAAAAGTTTCTTAGTGTACTGAACAGTATATATAATTAGCCTTCAAAACAATGGCAATTTGATGACCTTTTATTTGTAAAATATTTACCATTTTGTGATGGTAAACATCACACTGTCCCTCCGCCCGTACCTCATGCTTCCTTTAGCTGATCGATAATGTCATTGCTCAGCTAAATGATGAAGTACGAGGTGCTGGTGGAGGAACAGTACGATCTTTACCATTACTAGAATAAAGTTTCATTAAAAAATTTCTCCAGATAGGAACTGAAGTGCATGAATCCATGTCCAGTCTAAGCAGGAAATGTTTTGGTTTATGACAAAACAGAATCAATGGAAAGACCCACATAAGATCTAATATACTAAGACTAAGATCTGAGTAAATTCAAAATTGAGAGCACCTGTGTTTTGCACAGGTGTAATTACAAGTACGACAAATACTCTTTCGGTTGTTTTTTCTTAAGCTGCATGATATTGCATTATAGTTCCCATACTGCTAGAATTGACTGTGGCTCAACACAAAGCAAACAGAGTAGTTAAGCCCAGAGCCATGGATTCAAATCCCCTCAAAGCCCTGTTGGGTAGAATGCCTCCTAGACATTTTCTTTTTAGTCTGGAGGCATAGTTCGTGACACGCCTAGATTACGAGTGGTGCCCTAACTGTAGAGCAAGTGTGATAAGTTTTATTTCTCTTGTAAGGTGTATCCAGTCCACGGATTCATCCATTACTTGTGGGATATTCTCCTTCCCAACAGGAAGCTGCAAGAGGACACCCACAGCAGAGCTGTCTATATAGCTCCTCCCCTAACTGCCACTCCCAGTCATTCTCTTGCAGCTCTCGACAAGAAAGGAAGTATCAAGAGATATGTGGTGAATTAGTGTAGTTTATCTTCAATCAAAGTTTGTTATTTTTAAACGGTACCGGCGTTGTACTGTTTTTACCTCAGGCAGAAATTAGAAAAAGAGTTTTGCCTGAGGTTTTTGATGATCTTAGCAGGTTGTAACTAAGGTCCACTGCTGTTCTCACACATAACTGAAGAGTATGGGAAAACTTCAGCTGGGGGAATGGCCTGCAGAATTAACTGCTCTGAGGTATGTTTAGTATATTTTTTTCTAGAGAGATGATAAGGTCTAGAAAATGCTGACAGTGCCTGATATATTTAAGGTAAGCCTGATTACAGTGATTTAACAAACGACTGGGATCATGCTTGCAGTAAAGGGTAATATTCATGTTACTTGCTCTTATTACTTAGTATGTAAAACGTTTGCATGATATAGAAAAAACGTTTTTTACTGAGGGTGATAAATCTTTATTTGGGGCCTTGTTTTCCACATGGCTGACTAGATTTCTCCTAGGAGTAGTTATTTATGGCCCTTTCACTTTGAGTGCATGGGGGGAGGGGCCTATTTTCACGCTCTAATTGCGCAGTAGTTTTTACAGTCTGAGACATCCAGCTTCCCTGAAGGAGTCCCCTGACATATAGGACCTCTGTAAATGGTTTTTGTGCCGACAAAAGTCATTTTATGGGCAGGTAGGAGCCACAGTAGAGCTGTGGCAGTTTACTTGTGACTGTTTTACCGTTTTTCTGATTCGTTTTTGAGCCTGAGGGGTTAATCATCCATTTGCAAGTGGGTGCAATGCTATTTTAGTCTATTATACACACTGTAAAAATTTCATAGAGTTTACTGCTTTTTTTTTCACTGTTTTGCAGTGTTTTCCCTTAAAGGCACAGTACCATTTTTTATATTCTGCTTTTTCACATTTATTAAAGTGTTTTCCAAGCTTGCTGGTCTCATTACTAGTCTGTTAAACATGTCTGACATAGAGGAAACTCCTTGTTCATTATGTTTAGAAGCCATTGTGGAACCCCCTCTTAGAATGTGTACCAAATGCACTGATCTTACTATAAATTTTAAAGAACATATTCTGGCTTTAAAAGATTTATCACCAGAGGAAATTGACAAGGGGGAAGTTATGCCGACTAACTCTCCCCATGTGTCAGAACCTATAACTCCCGCTCAAGGTACGCCAAGTACATCTAGTGCGCCAGTGCGTATACTTTACAAGACATGGCAGCAGTTATGAATCATACCCTTACAGAGGTATTGTCCAAACTGTCAGGGTTACAAGGAAAGTGAGACAGCTCTGGGGCTAGAACAAATACAGAGCTCCCTGACGCTTTAGTAGCTATGTCTGATATACCCTCACAATATGCAGAAGCCGAAGCAGGAGAGCTTCTATCTGTGGGTGATTTTTCTGATTCAGGGAAGACACTTCAACCTGATTCTTATATGTCTACATTTAAATTTAAACTTGAACACCTCCGCGTGTTGCTCAGGGAGTTTTTAGCAACTCTGGATGACTGTGACGCCATTGTAGTCCCAGAGAAATTGGGTAAATTGGATAAATACTATGCAGTGCCTGTTTACACTGATGTTTTTCCAATCCCTAAGAGGTTTTCAGAAATTATTACTAATGAATGGGATAGACCAGGTGTACCGTTCTCTCCCCCCTCCTGTTTTTAAAAAGATGTTTCCTATAGATGCCGCTACACGGGACTTGTGGCAAACGGTCCCTAAGGTGGAGGGAGCAGTCTCTACCCTAGCGAAGCGTACAACTATCCCTGTCGAGGACAGTTGTGCTTTTCTAGATCCAATGGACAAAAAATTAGAGGGTTACCTTAAGAAAATTTTTATTCAACAAGGTTTTATTCTCCAGCCCCTTGCATGCATTGCCCCAGTCACTGCTGCTGCGGCCTTCTGGTTTGAGTCTCTAGAAGAGGCTCTACAGGTAGACACCCTGTTGGATGATATCCTTGACAAGCTTAAAGCTCTTAAGCTAGCCAATTCATTTGTTTCTGACGCCGTTGTTCATTTAACCAAGCTAACAGCTAAAAACTCAGGTTTTGCTATTCAGGCGCGTAGGGTGCTATGGCTTAAATCCTGGTCAGCTGACGTTACTTCAAAGTCTAAGCTTCTCAACATTCCCTTCAAGGGGCAGACCCTATTCGGGCCTGGACTGAAGGAGATCATTTCTGATATTACTGGAGGAAAAGGTCACGCCCTTCCTCAGGATAGGTCCAACAAATTAAGGACAAACAGACTAATTTTCGTTCCTTTCGAAACTTCAAGAGTGGCGCAGCTTCATCTTCCTCTAATACAAAACAAGAGGGAAATTTTGCCCAGTCCAAGCCAGTCTGGAGACCTAACCAGGCTTGGAACAAAGGAAAGCAGGCCAAAAAAACTGCTGCTGCCTCTAAAACAGCATGAAGGATCAGCCCCTGATCCGGAAACATATTTAGTAGGGGGCAGACTTTCTCTCTTCGCCCAGGCTTGGGCAAGAGATGTCCAGGATCCCTGGGCGTTGGAAATTGTGTCCCAGGGATATCTTCTGGATTTCAAAGCTTCTTCCCCAAAAGGGAGATTTCATCTCTCACAATTATCTGCAAACCAGATAAAGAGAGAGGCATTCTTACATTGTGTTCAAGACCTCCTAGTTATGGGAGTGATCCACCCAGTTCCAAAGGAGGAACAGGGGCAAGGCTTCTATTCAAATCTGTTTGTAGTTCCCAAGAAAGAGGGAACCTTCAGACCAATCTTAGATCTCAAGATCCTAAACAAATTTCTCAGGGTTCCATCCTTCAAGATGGAGACTAATCGAACCATCCTACCTATGATCCAGGAGGGTCAATATATGACTACTGTGGACTTAACCCCTTAATGACCACAATGTACCCTGTATGTCACTAGTCGTTTTTTCAGGACATAATAGCACAAGTCTAGCAAGAACACGCTATTAATGCACTCCCTCCAGCAGGCTTTGTGGAATAGAGCAGTCTCAATGCTGGTGGCAAGACCGTGCTATAAAACAATCAAGTCCCAAAAAAAGGCCAGCAACATACAGGGTACGTTGCTGGTCCTTAAGGGGTTAAAGGATGCTTATCTTCACATTCCGATACACAGAGATCATCATCGGTTTCTCAGGTTCACCTTCCTAGACAGGCATTACCAGTTTGTGGCTCTTCCCTTTGGGTTAGCTACGGCACCAAGAATCTTTACGAAGGTTCTAGGGTCACTTCTAGCGGTCCTAAGGCTGCGGGGTATAGCAGTAGCCCCTTACCTAGACGACATTCTGATACAGGCGTCGAATTTTCAAATCGACAGGTCCCATACGGACATTGTTCTGGCATTCCTGAGGTCTCATGGGTTGAAGGTGAACGAAGAAAAGAGTTCTCTATCCCCTCTCACAAGAGTTTCCTTCCTAGGAACTCTGATAGATTCTGTAGAAATGAAGATTTACCTGACAGAGGCCAGGTTGTCAAAACTTCTAAATTCCTGCGGTGTTCTTTATTCTACTTCTCGCCCTTCAACGGCTCAGTGTATGGAAGTAATCGGCTTAATGGTAGCGGCAATGGACATAGTGCCGTTTGCCCGCCTACATCTCAGACCGCTGCAACTTTGCATGCTCAGTCAGTGGAATGGGGATTACACAGATTTGTCCCCTCTACTAAATCTGGATCAAGAGACCAGGGATTCTCTTCTTTGGTGGCTATCTCAGGTCCATCTGACCAAGGGTATCACCTTCCGCAGGCCAGATTGGACAATAGTAACGACAGATGCCAGCCTTCTGGGCTGGGGTGCAGTCTGGAACTCCCTGAAGGCTCAGGGCTCGTGGACTCAGGAGGAGTCACTCCTTCTGATAAACATTCTGGAACTAAGAGCGATATTCAATGCTCTTCAGGCTTGGCCTCAGCTTGCTGCGGTCAGGTTCATCAGATTTCAGTCGGACAATATCACAACTGTAGCCTACGTCAACCATCAAGGGGGAACAAGGAGTTCCCTAGCAATGTTGGAGGTTTCAAAAATAATTCTATGGGCAGAGGTTCACTCTTGCCATCTATCAGCTATCCATATCCCAGGAGTAGAGAACTGGGAGGCGGATTTTCTAAATCGGCAGACTTTTCATCCGGGGGAGGTATTTGCACAGTTGATTCAACTCTGGGGAAAACCAGAACTGGATCTCATGGCGTTTCGTCAGAACTCCAAGCTTCCTTGTTATGGATCCAGGTCCAGGGATCCCAAGGCAGCGCTGATAGATGCTCTAGCAGCGCCTTGGTCCTTCAACCTGGCTTATATGTTTCCACCATTTTCTCTGCTCCCTCGTCTGATTGCCAAGATCAAGCAGGAGAGAGCTTCAGTGATTTTGATAGCACCTGCGTGGCCACGCAGGACTTGGTATGCAGATCTGGTGGACATGTCATCCCTTCCACCATGGACTCTGCCGCTGAGGCAGGACCTTCTACTTCAGGGTCCTTTCAACCATCCAAATCTAATTTCTCTGCGTCTGACTGCTTGGAGATTGAACGCTTGATTTTATCAAAGCATGGTTTCTCTGAGTCGGTCATTGACACCTTAATTCAGGCTCGAAAGCCTTTCACTAGGAAAATCTATCATAAGATATGGTGTAGATATCTTCATTGGAGTGAATCCAAAGGTTACTCAAGGAGTAAGGTCAGGATACCTAGGATATTATATTTTCTCCAAGAAGGATTGGAGAAGGGATTGTCAGCTAGTTCCTTAAAGGGACAGATTTTCACTCTGTCTATTCTTTTGCACAAGCGTCTGTCTGATACTCCAGATGTTCAGGCGTTTTGTCAGGCTTTAGTTAGAATCAAGCCTGTGTTTAAACCTGTTGCTCCACCATGGAGTTTAAATTTGGTTCTTAAGGTTCTGCAAGGGGTTCCGTTTGAACCTTTGCATTCCATAGATATTAAACTTTTATCTTGGAAAGTTCTGTTTTTAGTAGCTATCTCCTTGGCTCAAAGAGTTTCGGAGTTATCTGCTTTACAATGTGATTCCCCTTATCTCATTTTCCATACAGTTAAGGTAGTGCTACGTACCAAACCTGGTTTTCTTCCTAAGGTGGTATCTAATAAAAATATAAATCAGGAGATTGTTGTTCCTTCACTATGTCCTAATCCTTCTTCAAAGAAGGAACGTCTATTACACAATCTTGATGTGGTTCGTGCTTTAAAATTTTATTTACAAGCTACGAAGGATTTTCGTCAAACATCTGCTTTGTTAGTGGTCTACTCTGGACAGAGGAGAGGCCAAAAGGTTTCGGCAACTTCTCTTTTTTTTTGGCTAAGAAGTATAATCCATTAGCTTATGAGACTGCTGGCCAGCAGCCTCCTGAAAGAATTACAGCTCATTCCACTAGAGCGGTAGCTTCCACATGGGCTTTTAAGAATGAGACTTCTGTTGAACAGATTTGTAAGGCGGCGACTTGGTCTTCGCTTCATGCCTTTTCTAAATTCTACAAATTTGATACTTTTGCTTCTTCGGAGGCTTTTTTTGGGAGAAAGGTCTTACAGGCAGTGGTGCCTTCCGTTTAAGCACCTGCCTTGTCCCTCCCTTCATCCGTGTCCTATAGCTTTGGTATTGGTATCCCACAATGGATGAATCCGTTGACTGGATACACCTTACAAGAGAAAACAAAATTTATGCTTACCTGATAAATCTATTTCTCTTGTGGTGTATCCAGTCCACGGCCCGCCCTGTCATTTTAAGGCAGGTGTTTTTTATTTTTAAACTACAGTCACCACTGCACCCTATAGTTTCTTCTTTCTATTGCTTGTCTTTGGTCGAATGACTGGGAGTGACAGTTAGGGGAGGAGCTATATAGACAGCTCTGCTTTGGGTGTCCTCTTGCAGCTTCCTGTTGGGAAGGAGAATATCCCACAAGTAATGGATGAATCCGTGGACTGGATACACCACAAGAGAAATAAATTTATCAGGTAAGCATAAATTTTGTTATTTGGGGCTCCCTAGAGTGTCTTCAGCCTCTCTAGTCTCACCATTCCTTATGTTATTTCAGTTAGCACACCACCTGTAAGCTAGGCATTAATGTTTTATGTGATATGTATGCAAATATGTACTATACTTTATATGTATGTTCTAAAAGCAAAGTTTTAGGGGTATATTTACCAAGCAGCGTATACTGCTATCTACCCCCGTACTTTCTGACTCGGATACGATCGGGTTGATTGACATCCCCTGCTAGCGGCCAACAGGCCGTGAATGTGCAGGGGGTAGCATTGCACAAGCATTTCACTAGAAATGCTTGTGCAATGATAAATGCCAATAGTGTATGCTGTCAGTATTTATCAATGTGCGGAAGACATGATCCGCTACAGCAGATCATGTCTGCCCGCACATCGATAAATCTACCCCATAATGTAAACTGCTATTACATTAACTGATTAATTATTTGTGCATGGAATCATAAAAGGTTTTCAATCTTTCAAAGAAAGATATCACTATAGAGAAAGATTGAGTTTAGTAGCAACTGTTATATATTTTAAAGGACCTATCAATACAATAGAATTTAGGATTGCACCTACAATTTGTTACAAATGCAAATTGGTAACAAAAACACTGATATTTGATTTTGCTTTACTGAAATGAATATCCAAATAAATGCACTAACTAATTTACAGTTAGATTATGAGTTTGGCGTTATGAGTCAGATAGCAGCATTGTGGCCCATAACGCATCTTTTTCCCTAATGCAGCCATTACAAGTCTTGTCGGTATAGGTGTACCGCAAGCCTTTTAGCATGTAACTCAACGTCAGTAGTGCACTCTTAAAAATGACGTTTTGTTCATGGGATTCCCATAGCGCTGGTATTACAAGTTTTGCGTTCTGGCTAAAAAGCTGGTGTTACAGCCTAAAACGACAAGATCTGTAACGCCATCTAAAGTCAGTAGTTGTGAGTGTTATGCTATAAAGCTGTAGCATAAAACTCATAACTAAAGTGTTAAAAAGTACACTAACATCTACAAACTACCTATTAACCCCTAAACTGAGGCCCTCCCGCATCGCAAACACTATAATAAATTTATTAACCTCTATTCTGCCGCTCCCGCTATAGCCACTACTAAAAATCTTTATTAACCCATATTTCGCCGCTCCCCGACATTGTCACCACTATACTAAAGTTATTAACTCCTAAACCGCTGCACTCCTGCATCGCAAACACTATTCAAATATAATTTACCCCTAATCTGCCTTCCGCCCATCCTCGTCCCCGTCCTATCTTTGTTAACAACCATGAGGAGTATGAGGTCAGCAGCATTATTGACTCTTGTATGTCCAGGGGCCGTGTACAGTATTTGGTTCACTGGAGGGGCTATGGTCCGGGGAAGCGTTCTTGGGTTCCCTCCTCTGATGTTCATGCTCCCGCCCTCCTCCGTGCCTTCCATGCCCGTTTCCCCAATAAGCCTTATGTCCTCGTTGAGGGGAGGGTACTGTCAGGGTTTTTTCCCTGTTGTTTGCCATGTGCTGCTGGCAGCCATTTTACTCACCTCTCTTCCTGACTATGGTGCATTGTGGGGGATGCTGCTCATTTCCTACACTTCCTTTTATGGCCAGACTGGTTTGCATTATCCATGTGAGATATGATGCAGTCTCAGAATTTTAATGTCATTGCTTATTACACCTCTCTTGCAGATTATGGTACATTGTGGGGGATGCTGCTCATTTCCTTCACTTCCTTTTATGGCCAGACTGGTGTGCATCCGTGTAAGACAGGATGCAGTCTCAGAATTGTGATGTCATCACTTATTATTTAAAGGCCCTCTGTTCAGTATGCTTTGCCTT
Source organism: Bombina bombina (assembly GCF_027579735.1). Classification (NCBI taxonomy): domain Eukaryota; kingdom Metazoa; phylum Chordata; class Amphibia; order Anura; family Bombinatoridae; genus Bombina; species Bombina bombina. Next base: position 116,323,923 of record NC_069509.1, read on the forward strand.
TGCGTTGTCTCAGACCTGTTTGTGAGAGTTCCTGTGTATTACCTGGCTGCCTGACGTCCTTCCTGGTTCCTGATCCCTGGCTTGTTCCTGACTCTGCTGTTTTCCTTGTTCCTGATTTCGGCTCGTCTGACTATTCGCTTTGGCTCCTGACTCGGCTCGTCTGACTACCAGCTCTGGTTTTGACTCCTGGCTTGTTATTTTACTTGTGGACTTTTTATTATTTTTTGCTATTAATAAAGGTGTGATTATTTTTGCACTTCTCTTCTCAGTCTGATTCCTGGCACCCTGACACTTTTATTCTCTCTTTCCCCCCTCTTTTTGCTCTCTCCCCTCCCTCCTCTCTTTTTGCTCTCTTTCTCTCTCTCTCTCTCTCTCTCCCTCCTCTCTTTTGCTCTCTCTCTCCCTCCTCTCTTTTGCTCTCTCTCTCTCTCTCTCTCTCTCTCTCTCTCTCTCTCTCTCTCTCTCTCCCTCCTCTCTTTTGCTCTCTCTCTCTACCTCCTCTCTATCTCTCTCTCTCTCCCCCTCTCTTTTGCGCTCTCTCCCCCCTCTCTTTTGCTAACTCTATCCCCCCCTCTCTTTTGCGCTCTCTCTCTCTTTCCCCCCTCTCTTTTGCTCTCTCTCTCTTTCCCCCCTCTCTTTTGCTCGCTCTCTCTTTTGCTCTCTCTCTCTTTTTTGCTCTCTCTCTCTTTTGCCCTCTCGTTTGCTCTCTCTCTCACCCCTCCTCTCTTTTGCTCTCTCCCCTCTGTTGCTTTCTCCCCCGCATGGATACGTCCACTTGTCGCGACTGCCTGCCACGCCCCCTCCACGGCACGCCCGGTCATGCCCCCTCCACGGCAGCTTTCTCTGCTTCTCAAGGCCAAGTTTGTTTGTCCTTGTGCAGTCTCTACCACGCATGACTGCATCTGACAAACATGCCTGGCCTTTTATTATATAGGATATATATATATATATATATATATATATATATATATATATATATGTGTATATATGTCTGTAAATACAAATATACACATATAAATACATAAATACGCATGTACACATATATAGACATATCTATATTACATACAAATCCAAATTTAGACATGTACTGTATATGTATGTATCTCAATGTTAAAGCCCTTTGCCTGACTTTTTTTTCTCTAACACCTGAGATCTCAAATCTTTGAGCCTTTATAACTTTTTTGTGCAATTTTTTTAAAATAACTTTTATTAGATGGTGTTGTTTTGAGTGTAACTATATTTTGTAATAAAACTATGTGCAGGTGACCTAGTCACAGAGAGGGCGCTTCAGAACAGTAATTTATGAATCTTTGTAACAACAAATGTAGAAAAGAAAAACCTTCAAAAAGTTCACTCGTTATTTAATGAGGTATGATTGTCCTCTAGAAGGGAGTCCTTCAAAAAAAGATAGAAATGGTTGCTGGGATGGCTGCCTCCTCCTCACTGTCTGGTCCAGGTAAAATTAGAAAAAATGAAGGAAAACAGAGGGGCGCCTCATGTGTGGTATCGTCAAATATACAACAAACAAATGACACAGCTCAGGCCAAATGAGTACTCACATATTCATAGAGCACACTTATGTGCTAGTAGAGACAGGCTGCAGAATTATAGAGGTGTGACAGCTCACCCACTGACAAGCGCTCTTGGCAAGAGGTGTAGGTACTAGAATAGAGACATAAAATACAAGCACCACATGTGCAGACTATTAATGATATAACCAATAGTATTTTCTTAGTACAGAGGGTACTCACATACTCACGGAGCACACCAATGTGCTTGTGGACGCAGGCTGCAGATTAAGGTAGGTGTGGCAGCTCACCCAAACAGATAGGATCTTGGTAGTGATGTCTCAGGTATATAGAAATCCCAATTGGCTCACTCAGGTATTGGACTGATCTTTGTATATGGGTGTAGGCAGATATAGGGTAGAATGAAATCCACTCAAGGTATAAAAAAATAATATCCAGATTTATTAAAAAATACAAGATTTTAAAAACAACAACACAATAGTTGCTGGTATAGGTGGATATTGGGGTGTCAAGTGATCCCCCAAATGCTGCAACGCGTTTCTCGGTTCTCAGACCGTTTCATCAGGCATAAAAAACATATATCTACCCATCACTGCCTTATATACCCTACTACTAAACATTTAACCTCCCTGTAATGAATTGTGATTCTCAATTAGCTGATATGGTGCACCTGTCTAGACTAAACCAATTCTCTGAGTTGTAGGTGAGCTGTTGCTCTCCTATAGATGTATGTAAATAAATAAACATCACGTTTGCAATTTCAAATGTATACCATTATTAATCAAATCCAATGTATAGTAAACATAATGTCTGTATGTATACAAATATATCCGCCCAAAATTCCTGGCGTGTGTGCAAAAGCTCTAAATGATGTGAGTAATGAACAAGAGAAATAACCCCCCTTTCCTTTCCCTTTTGTATTAATGGGAAGTTCTGCCTTTTGTTTAACTATCAAAGGTGTGTATGTGCCCTGTGTGATGTAAAATTTTACAAGTCAATGAATACAAATTGTAATGTGTACATTCGTTTGTTCCATCAGATCAACCAATAACTTCACGATCTATATTGCTCTTATTTAATCTTATATCCTATTGAAGTCAAATCGTAAATAAATATATGTCATGTGTTGATGTTTGCAGAAGCGTAAATGCTCCCCTTCTATTGGTTCCTGTTACCACCATTCTATTGGTTATAGTCGCATGACGTGGGAATCAAATTTTGTGTATGTGTGTGTAGGTGGGTGTGTTCGATCTAACCAATCACAGTCTTTCTGTAAGTTAGTCAGTGATTGGTAGAACTATCAATGTAAGTGCTACTGTAGCAATGTATTGTTATGATCTGTAAAACATTAGTGCATTATTAGTGCATTATATTAGTGCAATGATGAAAATTGTGAAAGGTCTCTTGAATTGAACGACATTAAGGTGCATACAAATAATACGTCTGTGCTGTACCAAAGCATGACATTATTCCTAAAGTGTTCCGTGTATGGCTATTGCCCTAAGAACAACATTTACACGTTAAAAAATGTTCTTATTCTCTCTATTAACCTCTATAGTGGGTGTGTTCAAACTGACCAATCACTGTCGTTCTATAAGTTATTCAGTGATTGGTAGAAATGCCGATGTTTCCTTGGTAACTATTGTAATCATAGCAATGATATATCCCTATGTCTACATTATTTGACGTATTTCTATTGATATCATGAACGGCGTTAAAGTGCATATAAAAATTCCGTCTATGCTGTGCTAAAGGATGACGTTATTCCTGAAGTGTTCAGTGTATGGCTATTGCTCTAACAATAGCCATACACGGAACACTTTAGGAATAATGTCATGCTTTGGTACAGCACAGACGTATTATTTGTATGCACCTTAATGTCGTTCAATTCAAGAGACCTTTCACAATTTTCATCATTGCACTAATATAATGCACTAATAATGCACTAATGTTTTACAGATCATAACAATACATTGCTACAGTAGCACTTACATCGATAGTTCTACCAATCACTGACTAACTTACAGAAAGACTGTGATTGGTTAGATCGAACACACCCACCTACACACACATACACAAAATTTGATTCCCACGTCATGCGACTATAACCAATAGAATGGTGGTAACAGGAACCAATAGAAGGGGAGCATTTACGCTTCTGCAAACATCAACACATGACATATATTTATTTACGATTTGACTTCAATAGGATATAAGATTAAATAAGAGCAATATAGATCGTGAAGTTATTGGTTGATCTGATGGAACAAACGAATGTACACATTACAATTTGTATTCATTGACTTGTAAAATTTTACATCACACAGGGCACATACACACCTTTGATAGTTAAACAAAAGGCAGAACTTCCCATTAATACAAAAGGGAAAGGAAAGGGGGGTTATTTCTCTTGTTCATTACTCACATCATTTAGAGCTTTTGCACACACGCCAGGAATTTTGGGCGGATATATTTGTATACATACAGACATTATGTTTACTATACATTGGATTTGATTAATAATGGTATACATTTGAAATTGCAAACGTGATGTTTATTTATTTACATACATCTATAGGAGAGCAACAGCTCACCTACAACTCAGAGAATTGGTTTAGTCTAGACAGGTGCACCATATCAGCTAATTGAGAATCACAATTCATTACAGGGAGGTTAAATGTTTAGTAGTAGGGTATATAAGGCAGTGATGGGTAGATATATGTTTTTTATGCCTGATGAAACGGTCTGAGAACTGAGAAACGCGTTGCAGCATTTGGGGGATCACTTGACACCCCATTATCCACCTATACCAGCAACTATTGTGTTGTTGTTGTTTTTAAAATCTTGTATTTTTTAATAAATCTGGATATTATTTTTTTATACCTTGAGTGGATTTCATTCTACCCTATATCTGCCTACACCCATATACAAAGATCAGTCCAATACCTGAGTGAGCCAATTGGGATTTCTATATACCTGAGACATCACTACCAAGATCCTATCTGTTTGGGTGAGCTGCCACACCTACCTTAATCTGCAGCCTGCGTCCACAAGCACATTGGTGTGCTCCGTGAGTATGTGAGTACCCTCTGTACTAAGAAAATACTATTGGTTATATCATTAATAGTCTGCACATGTAGTGCTTGTATTTTATGTCTCTATTCTAGTACCTACACCTCTTGCCAAGAGTGCTTGTCAGTGGGTGAGCTGTCACACCTCTATAATTCTGCAGCCTGTCTCTACTAGCACATAAGTGTGCTCTATGAATATGTGAGTACTCATTTGGCCTGAGCTGTGTCATTTGTTTGTTGTATATTTGACGATACCACACATGAGGCGCCCCTCTGTTTTCCTTCATTTTTTCTATATTTTGTAATATATTTTTTATGTGCAGCAATCATTCTAGCGTTAATTGCGATTGCAACTTCTTTCAACTCGTTTTTTCCAGCGGTAAGCCCGATGAGCGTGAACCCCCGCGTTAAGGCCCCTTATCACTCGGGTGCAAACATTTGTTCTCCACTTTTAATCTTGCCCAGAATGTTTAAAATTTGGCCTGAGTACAGGGAGAGAAGTAAGTGTAAAATAAATCCGTGTTTTCTTTTCATACTTGCAGAGGTATGTACCTCCCTGTCAGTAATGCAGCACAGTATTCCTTTTCACAGGAGTGCACACAATGTTATCTATATGACACATATTAACTAGCGCTGTCTAGCTGGGGAAAATTTTCAAAATTCACTGAGGTAAGAGTCAGCCTTAAAGGATTTAGAAATTAGTATATGAGCATAACTAGGTTTAGCTTTCAACAAAGAATACCAAGAGAACAAAGCAAATTTGATGATAAAAGTAAATTGGAAAGTTATTTAAAATTGCATGCCCTATCTGAATCATGCAAGTTTAATTTTGACTAGACTGTTCCTTCAATAATAATACAAATTTAAAAAACAGTGCTATCTCACTGCTAAAGGAAGCACAAGGTACGGGCGGAGGGACGGCGTGATGTTTACCATCACAAAATGGTAAATTATTTTCCTGTTGCATTCGCAAACACTTATTTCAGACATAATCAAAGTAATAATCTTCCTCTTCCACAATCTCTCAGGCATAATTATGATGACCAGACTTTATTATCTGTTTGATTGTTTCAAACAATCCCACAACTATGTAGAGTGATCCAATCTATGTGCATTATTCTGTCGCTGTGTAGATCAGTTTACTTATATTATGGTATTTTTCTCATTCACTATAATCAAAAGATGCTGCAAGATAGTGATTTTAGAATCATAATAATTATCTGTTATCATGAAAGAAAATTAGAGTTGTGAGAAATAAGTGCAGTATTTTCAAAGCAATTTCATAACTTCTGATGTACAGAAGTTATATTTTATTTCTCCCAGCAAACAGGCAGATTCCTTTTAGCATTCAAGGAGAGGAGGGGTTGATGGGTAGAATCGTGTAGCACTATTCTTGCATTTGAAAGTTGTGCTCAATTCATAAAGATAAAACTATGAGCATGAACTGTTTGATGCTGCAAGATTTTTTTCTATGCAATATTGAGAAACATTTATAGTATATTACATGGTTATATCGTTGAGTAATAACAGTACAATCATTTTGCATGAGACATATGATACATAATGACGGAGTGGTGTCGGAATCATTTTGAAAAAGTAGCTGAAGGGTAGCACTAAAATTGTAAGTGGGTTCTCCAAAGCTCTTAAAAGTTTTTTTTACAATGCTTGTCCAATTGAATTCATGTGGCCAAAATGTGACTGTCCAGTTTTATTATCTGCCCACTGCCACGCTGTTCTTCATTCTCTCCCACTTTCAGAACACAGAATAAAAGTGATTGCAAAGTTTCTTAGTGTACTGAACAGTATATATAATTAGCCTTCAAAACAATGGCAGTTTGATCACATTTTTTAAGACCTTTTATTTGTAAAATATTTTGTGATGGTAAACATCACGCCGTCCCTCCGCCTGTACTTCATGCTTCCTTTAGCTGATCGATAATGTAATTGCTCAGCTAAATGAAGTACGAGGTGCTGGCGTAGGAATGGCACAATCTTTACCATTAATAGAATAAAGGGTCTTTAAAAAATGTCATCAATGAAAGTGTCCCTGTTTTGAAAGCTAATTGTATATACTGTTCAGTACACTAAGAAACTTTACAATTATTTTAAGTTTACTAATGTTAAATATTGAGAGAGAGAAACTAATATAAACATAGACAGACAGATAGATTTATAGATTTATAGATAGACAGACAGATAGATAGATAGATAGATAGATAGATAGATATGACATGTAACTATTAAATACATGAAATGCTCAAATGGTGGAACCTACCAGCTCAATTATATGGGCTTATATTCTGAAGGGAACTGTCAGGGTTTTTATCTGTTTTGTTTGCCATGTGCTGCTGGCAGATATTTTTCTCACCTCTCTTGCAGACTATGGTGCATTGTGGGGGATGCTGCTCATTTCCTGCACTTCCTTTTATGGCCAGACTGGTGTGCATCATCCGTGAGAGACAGGATGCAGTCTCAGAATTGTGATGTCATTACTTATTATTTAAAGGGCCTCTGTTCAGTATGCTTTGCCTTTGCATTGTCTCAGACCTGTTTGCGAGAGCTCCTGTATATTACCTGGCTATCTGATGTCCCTCCTGGTTCCTGATCCCTGGCTTGTTCCTGACTCTGCTGTTTTCCTTGTTCCTGATTCTGGCTCGTCTGACTACTCGCTTTGGCTCCTGACTCGGCTTGTCTGACTATTTGCTTTGGCTCCTGACTCGGCTCGTCTGACTACCAGCTCTGGTTTTTGATTCCTGGCTTGTTATTTGACTTGTAGACTTTTTATTATTTTTTGCTAATAATAAAGATGTGATTATTTTTGCACTTCTCGTCTCAGTCTGATTCCTGGCACCCTGACATTACGCAAAGGCCATGAATCCTGATAGTGCTGATAATCCACCTTTACCTGCCATAATTTCCAGGATGGATGAACAGGATCACCGCTTGGATCAATTTGCACTAGCCCTGCAAACCCTGCTGACTCGCACTGCACATTTGGACCAAAATATCCCGCAAGTTATGGCTGCTTCTGTTTCCGCTGCTGCACCTAGTCCTACCAGGAGCATGTCCGGTTCTGCATCTCTACCTCAGTGATATGGAGGCAATCCTAATCAGTGCAGAGGGTTTTTGAACCAGGTGGGCATTTACTTTGAGATGTTACCTCAGGCGTTTCCCTCTGACAGAGCTAAGGTGGGATTTCTCATCTTGTTACTCTCTGACACAGCTTTTGCCTGGGCTAATCCCTTGCGTGAGACTAATAAACCTGTGATTTCAAATTACCCTGAACTTGTGGCCTCCTTTCGAAGGGTATTTGATGTTCCGGCTCGCTCCTCCTCTGCTGCTAAACAACTCATGTCCATTCAGCAAGGTACAAGATTTGTTGCTCAGTATGCCATTGAGTTCCGTACACTTGCCACAGAGGTAGGTAGGAACAATGAAGCTCTTGTTTCCGCCTTCTTTCATGGGCTCTCTCATGTGATTAAAGGTGAAGTTGCTGCCAGAGATTTAAAAGAGGATCTTGATGCTCTGGTGTCTTTTTTGATCCTAATTGACTAAGTGAGAGGCCCTCTTTCAAGGAGCGCTTGCGGAAGCCTCCTGTTCCGTTGTCTCCTACCTGTTCTTCCCACCCATGCCTCCCTCTCCTCCCTTGCCTACTGGTCCCGAGTCACCAGGTACTGCTGAGCCGATGCAGTTGGGATTCACACGTCTCTCCGCGGCGGAGAGGGCCTTTAGGAGGAGGGAGGGGCTCTGCCTCTATTGTGGGTTACAGGGCCACCTTTTGAAGTCTTGTCCTACACGGCCGAGAAACGCTCACACCTAAGGTCCTGTTGGGGGCAGACCTTGGGTGGTTTATCCTCATCCCCGGAACCACTAAAGGAGAAACCTTTGGTCACGGTTGTCCTTTCCTGGGTGGACTCCTCCATAGTTACCCAGGCTCTTGTTGACTCCGGTGCTGCAGGCTATTTCATTGACAGTGCTTTTGTATCAAAACACTCCATTCCTGTTTTGCCTCAGTCCATTCCGCTTGCTATTGAGGCCATTGATGGCAGGCCCCTTCAGCCCGCACTCATTACTCACGAAACTGCTCCGTTATCCATGGCTGTTGGGGCTCTCCATTTTGAAACCCTCCAGTTCCAGGTGATAAACTCTCTGCATTTTCCGGTTGTTCTGGGTTTTCCCTGGCTCCAAAAGCACAATCCCAGTCTCGATTGGCGCAGGTCCAAAATTTTGTTGTGGTCTCCGCAATGTATTTCCACTTGTCATCGGAAACCAGTTAAAGTCTTGTGCACTTCTTTGGTATCTCTATTGCCAGAGGAGTACCGAGAGTTCCTAGACATTTTTGACAAGGTGCGTGCCCGTACGTTGCCTCCTCACCGGTCTTACGATTGTGCCATAGACTTGCAACCCGGAGCCATTCCTCCTCGGGGCCGGGTTTACCCTCTGTCTGTTGCAGAGAATTATGCTATGGAAGAGTATGTTGCTGATGCTCTGTCGCAGGGGATCATCCACAAATCCTGCTCTCCTGCAGGGGCTGGCTTCTTCTTTGTGAAGAAAACGGGTGGCGAGTTAAGACCATGCATCGATTATAGGGGTCTTAATCATCTTACCATTAAGAATGCTTACCCTATTCTGCTCATTACAGAACTCTTTGACCTCCTCAAGGTAGCTATGGTCTTTACTAAACTTGATTTGAGAGGAGCGTACAATCTCATTAGGATCAAGGAGGGCCATTAATGGAAAATAGCATTTAATACCAGGAGCAGGCATTATGAGTATCTTGTAATGCCCTTTGGCCTATTTAATGCTCCTGCTGTTTTCCAGGAATTTATAAATGATGTCCTACAAGATATGTTGCAACAGTGTGTTGTGGTATACTTAGACGACATCCTCATACACTCACCCACACTTGAGGCTCATCGTTCTGATGTTACACGGGTTCTTCAGAGACTAAGCGAGAACGGCCTGTTTTGTAAACTCGAGAAGTGTGAGTTCCATCAGACTCGAGTAACCTCCCTAGGTTATGTTATCTCCCTTGCAGGGTTCTCCATGGATCCTGACAAGTTATCTGCAGTTCTGCAGTGGCCTCGCCCGGTTGGTGTTCGGTCTATTCAACGTTTTTTGGGGTTCGCCAATTACTATAGAAAGTTTATTAAAATCTTTTCTTCCTTGGTCAAACCTATCACAGACATGACCCGTAAAGAGAATGATCCACTCCATTGGTCACCTACTGCTATTAAGGCCTTTGATAGTCTTAAGACTGCCTTTGCTGCTGCTCCAGTTCTGGCTCATCCTAACCCTGTCCTGCCTTTCGTTCTTGAGGTCGATGCATCTGAGACTGGAGTAGGTGCCCTACGCCTGACGGTTCCTTGCATCCGTGTGGTTTCTTTTCTAAGAAATTGTCTCCAGTGGAGAGCAATTATGAAATTGGTGACAGGGAATTACTGGCTATAATTTTGGCACTCAAGGAATGGAGGCATCTTTTCGAGGGTACTAGCATGCCAGTGCTCATTCTTACTGACCACAAGAATTTAACTTATCTTTCTGAAGCAAAACGTTTGTCACCCCGACAGGCCAGATGGGCGCTATTTTTGTCTTGGTTTAATTTTGTGGTCTCCTACCTACTTGGTAGTAAGAATGTTAGGGCTGATGCCCTCTCTCGACAATTTTTGCCTCTGTCCAAGGAGGAGTCTGTACCTACTCCAGTTATACCTCCTGACCATATTTTGGCTACCATACGTACTAATTTGACTTCTCCCTTGGGGTAGGAGATCCTGACTGCACAAACCAATGCACCTCCTGAGAAACCTAGTGGTAAGTGTTTTGTTCCTGAGAATCTTCGAACTAAACTTTTGCACACTTACCACTATAGGGGGTAAGGGTAATACAAAGATTCTACACTCTGACTCTTAGCTAATCCCGGAAGGTGATGTAACCTCAAAACACTATCACCTAGATTAAATATAGAAGAAAAGAAGAGTTATTGGGATAGCGCTAAACAGCTGCGAGTCTTACAGAGTAAAATAGATGTATGTGAGCTCAGATAGATTTATATCTGGATGTGAGGGTGTCCCTGTTTCGAGTTCTCAAATTTTGAGATAACTATTTTGATATATTATATAAGGATCCCCGGTTTAGCTTGATCATATAACTGGGATCGTCAAATAATTCCTATATTTTTAGGATTGTGTGATAGTCTTATGTCCTATGATTTTATATATATATATCTCATAGATATTCTTGTAGAATATGACGTAGAATATGACGTAAAAAAGAGGAGCATATATTTGAAAATAATATATTTTTATTCCTATCGTGAATTAGTTAACAATAAAAGCTAACACATAGATGCCGGCATCTAGACTTAAAACATCATTAAAACAATTTTGTTTAAAATTTATACTTGTTATATTCTATCAGTATTACTGCTGGTTTCAAACTGTAGTCGTAGTTTTAAGAAAGCAACACAGTGGTAAACTGATTACAAACCAATGGTTTCAAGAGGGAGACATGAAAAACATTGGAGATGCGCATTGCAGGAGGAAGGTCAAGTGTGTAAGCCACAGGATTGACACGTCGGAGTATTTGAAAAGGACCAACATATTGGGGAGCCAGTTTATTTGAAGGCATACAAAGGTTCAAGTTGCGGGAGGACAGCCAAACTCTCTCACCAACCAGGTAGGAAGGCGCAGGAAGACGCCTACGATCAGCCTGGAACTTTTGGCGCTGCATAGAACGATGAAGGCAATCCTGAATCTGCACCCACGTGGAAAGGAGTTGCCGGAGAAGCTCCTCCAAAGCCGGAATACCCTGAGACATGAATGAATTGGGCAACAAGGATGGTTGAAACCCATAATTCGCCAGGAACGGGGAAAACTTGGAGGAAGCATTAATAACACTATTACGAGCAAACTCAGCCCAAGGTAACAGTTCAGACCAATTATTGTGGTGATCTGAGACATAGCAATGGAGGAACTATTCCAGAGCTTGATTAGACCGTTCCGCAGCCCCATTGGATTGAGGTTGATATGCAGAGGAGAAGGAAAGCTGGATCCCCATTTGAGCACAAAAGGAACGCCAAAATCTGGAGACAAACTGGCTACCCCGGTCTGACACTATCTCCTTGGGTAACCCATGTAAACAGAAGACCTCCCGGGCAAAAATTGAAGCAAGCTCCTGAGCGGTAGGCAACTTCTTCAAGGGAATGCAATGTGAAATTTTAGAAAAATGGTCAACCACCATGAGGATAACAGTATTGTCATTGGAAACTGGGAGCTTGACAATGAAGTCCATGGAAAGATGTGTCCAAGGATGCTAACCATTAGCAATAGGTTGAAGAAGATCCACAGGAAGACGTCTGTGCACAAACTGAGCAGGAGGCAACATACGCAGCAACATCAGAAAGAAGACCTGGCCACCAGAATTGTCGAATGACAGACCAAATCATTTGGTTCTTGCCTGGGAGTTATTGGGATAGCGCTAAACAGCTGCGAGTCTTATAGAGTAAAATAGATGTATGTGATCTCAGATAGATTTATATCTGGATGTGAGGGTGTCCCTGTTTCGAGTTCTCAAATTTTGAGATAACTATTTTGATATATTATATAAGGATCCCCGGTTTAGCTTGATCATATAACTGGGATCGTCAAATAATTCCTATATTTTTAGGATTGTGTGATAGTCTTATGTCCTATGATTTTTTATATATATATCTCATAGATATTCTTGTAGAATATGACGTAGAATATGACGTAAAAAAGAGGAGCATAGATTTGAAAATAATATATTTTTATTCCTATCGTGAATTAGTTAACAATAAAAGCTAACACATAGATGCCAGCATCTAGACTTAAAACATCATTAAAACAATTTTGTTTAAAATTTATACTTGTTATATTCTATCAGTATTACTGCTGGTTTCAAACTGTAGTCGTAGTTTTAAGAAAGCGGCTCTAGTTTGGAACATTGAATACAAAACAAATGGTTACTTTTCCTTAGCATACATGTATCGTATATTATGTTTTGTTACAATTATACTTTTCCGGTACAAATGTAGTTTTTCAGTATACTAGCTAGATACGTGTTAGTCCCGCATATTTTTACTCGGACATTGATATTCCAGGTCTACGCTGGTTGTCACAATTGTAAATGGTAATTTGCAGATTTATCTGTCATATATGCGTGTATAGGCAGAGTGTCTCTTATTGTAAAAACCTTAGTATATTGTCCATATTCTGGATTTCTTCAGTTAAAGATGTGACCGGCCGGTCTTTTGGTGAAGTGATTCCGTGTGTTCTCCCTTGCTTTCTTTCTTTGGTTTGAATCCGGGTCCTCCAGGTTTTTCCCGGATCTAATTGTTGGATTTCTCCTCGTGTCTGTATAACCCTTAGGCTAGGTGATTGAGGCTGGAACGGTTACTGGATCCTGGGACAGGAATTATACGTATAGAGTCTGTCCCTGGAAAGTGGGATATGGCTCAATGTACCTGTCCTAGCCAGCCCGAACACGGGAAAGACCTCTCACCTGCTGGGTTCTATATTTAGATATCCTGTGACTGTCAGCAAATCTCTCTACGTGTTTCAGCCTGGGGCCTTTATCAAGATGCTTGTGTGCCAGCCCGAACATGGGAAAGACCTCTCACCTGCTGGGTTCTATATTTAGATATCCTGTGACTGTCAGCAATCTCTCTACGCGTTTCAGCCTGGGGCCTTTATCAAGATGCTTGTGTGCTGTGCAGTCTGGATTTAAATATCGTGTCCCTCTTCCTGATTGGATCTTATTCTTGACCAATCCCTCTTGTCTGCTTATTGTTCCTCCTCCTGGAAGGTTGTCTCTTAATCCTCTCTTTATGAACAATGAAAAGAGAGGATTAAGAGACAACCTTCCAGGAGGAGGAACAATAAGCAGACAAGAGGGATTGGTCAAGAATAAGATCCAAACCTGGAGGACCCGGATTCAAACCAAAGAAAGAAAGCAAGGGAGAACACACGGAATCACTTCACCAAAAGACGGGGCCGGTCACATCTTTAACTGAAGAAATCCAGAATATGGACAATATACTAAGGTTTTTACAATAAGAGACACTCTGCCTATACACGCATATATGACAGATAAATCTGCAAATTACCATTTACAATTGTGACAACCAGCGTAGACCTGGAATATCAATGTCCGAGTAAAAATATGCGGGACTAACACGTATCTAGCTAGTATACTGAAAAACTACATTTGTACCGGAAAAGTATAATTGTAACAAAACATAATATACGATACATGTATGCTAAGGAAAAGTAACCATTTGTTTTGTATTCAATGTTCCAAACTAGAGCCGCTTTCTTAAAACTACGACTACAGTTTGAAACCAGCAGTAATACTGATAGAATATAACAAGTATAAATTTTAAACAAAATTGTTTTAATGATGTTTTAAGTCTAGATGCTGGCATCTATGTGTTAGCTTTTATTGTTAACTAATTCACGATAGGAATAAAAATATATTATTTTCAAATCTATGCTCCTCTTTTTTACGTCATATTCTACGTCATATTCTACAAGAATATCTATGAGATATATATATATAAAAAATCATAGGACATAAGACTATCACACAATCCTAAAAATATAGGAATTATTTGACGATCCCAGTTATATGATCAAGCTAAACCGGGGATCCTTATATAATATATCAAAATAGTTATCTCAAAATTTGAGAACTCGAAACAGGGACACCCTCACATCCAGATATAAATCTATCTGAGATCACATACATCTATTTTACTCTATAAGACTCGCAGCTGTTTAGCGCTATCCCAATAACTCTTCTTTTCACACTTACCACTATCCTAAAGCCGCAGGTCACCCAGGCAAGAACCAAATGATTTGGTCTGTCATTCGACAATTCTGGTGGCCAGGTCTTCTTTCTGATGTTGCTGCGTATGTTGCCTCCTGCTCAGTTTGTGCACAGACGTCTTCCTGTGGATCTTCTTCAACCTATTGCTAATGGTTAGCGTCCTTGGACACATCTTTCCATGGACTTCATTGTCGAGCTCCCAGTTTCCAATGACAATACTGTTATCCTCATGGTGGTTGACCATTTTTCTAAAATGTCACATTGCATTCCCTTGAAGAAGTTGCCTACCGCTCAGGAGCTTGCTTCAATTTTTGCCCGGGAGGTCTTCTGTTTACATGGGTTACCCAAGGAGATAGTGTCAGACCGGGGTAGCCAGTTTGTCTCCAGATTTTGGCGTTCCTTTTGTGCTCAAATGGGGATCCAGCTTTCCTTCTCCTCTGCATATCAACCTCAATCCAATGGGGCTGCGGAACGGTCTAATCAAGCTCTGGAATAGTTCCTCCATTGCTATGTCTCAGATCACCACAATAATTGGTCTGAACTGTTACCTTGGGCTGAGTTTGCTCGTAATAGTGTTATTAATGCTTCCTCCAAGTTTTCCCCGTTCCTGGCGAATTATGGGTTTCAACCATCCTTGTTGCCCAATTCATTCATGTCTCAGGGTATTCCGGCTTTGGAGGAGCATCTCCGGCAACTCCTTTCCACGTGGGTGCAGATTCAGGATTGCCTTCATCGTTCTATGCAGCGCCAAAAGTTCCAGGCTGATCGTAGGCATCTTCCTGCGCCTTCCTACCTGGTTGGTGAGAGAGTTTGGCTGTCCTCCCGCAACTTGAACCTTCGTGTGCCTTCAAATAAACTGGCTCCCCAATATGTTGGTCCTTTTCAAATACTCCGACGTGTCAATCCTGTGGCTTACACACTTGACCTTCCTCCTGCAATGCGCATCTCCAATGTTTTTCATGTCTCCCTCTTGAAACCATTGGTTTGTAATCAGTTTACCACTGTGTTGCCTCGTCCCCATCCTATCTTTGTTGACAACCATGAGGAGTATGAGGTCAGCAGCATTATTGACTCTCGTATGTCCAGGGGCCACGTACAGTATTTGGTTCACTGTAGGGGCTATGGTCTGGAGGAGCGTTCATAGGTTCCCTCCTCTGATGTTCATGCTCCCACCCTCTTCTGTGCCTTCCATGCCAGTTTCCCCAATAAGCCTTTTGTCCTCCCACGGGGGAGGGGTCATTGAGGGCATGGTACTGTCAGGGTTTTACCTGTTTTGTATGCCATGTGCTGCTGGCAGCAATTTTACTCACCTCTCTTGCAGATTATGGTACATTGTGGGGGATGCTGCTCATTTCCTTCACTTCCTTTTATGGCCAGACTGGTGTGCATCCGTGTAAGACAGGATGCAGTCTCAGAATTGTGATGTCATCACTTATTATTTAAAGGCCCTCTGTTCAGTATGCTTTGCCTTTGCATTGTCTCAGACCTGTTTGTGAGAGCTCCTGTATATTACCTGGCTATCTGATGTCCCTCCTGGTTCCTGATTCCTGGCTTGTTCCTGACTCTGCTGTTTTCCTTATTCCTGATTCCAGCTCGTCTGACTACTCGCTTTGGCTCCTGACTTGGCTCGTCTGACTATTTGCTTTGGCTCCTGACTCGGCTCGTCTGACAACCAGCTCTGGTTTTTGATTCCTGGCTTGTTATTTGACTTGTGGACTTATTATTTTTTGATATTAATAAAGGTGTGATTATTTTTGCGCTTCTCGTCTCAGTCTGATTCCTGGCACCCTGACAGGAACTCCATGTTCAGAACTCCACATAGTGACATAAAACGTATCTCAAGCATATGTACACCCACTTCCTACTTCTTACTCTTATATCCTAAGGACTTACAACAGCCAATATGTTGCAATAAGAAAGTGTTATGTCCTGGTGCTTTGGCAGCGCAAACTAGGTCTCACAATAGTACTGAGAAAGGGAAACAAACACACAAAAATGCAGTATAATTATGGTGTTTATTATGAACATATTGCAATGACATAAATCAGTTATCAGCTTATAAAAGAAGGCAGTGATTAAACACATTACTTATCTTTGGGTTTCGAATAAGGCATTAATATAAGTTTACAATGGTGCACAAGCTGATGATTGCAACTAAATTCAGTCATCATTCAGTGGAACACATGTAGATTCCACAGGTGCTATATCTAAGACTTCTCTCTAAGATGTTGCCCAAAACTCTCCTGCTCGCCTCTCGGCAATTCTTATAATTAAATCTACATTTTAGCAGGCATGTCTAATGTTATGTCAATCATATTATGTAATTTAGCAAACAGTAAAATAAGAGTGTTCTCATAACAATCAAATATTCTCACACTAGTGTGTAGCACTATCTCTCTTAGAATGTGCCATCCCACTCTTTCTCAACAAGAACTTTATTTGAGAAAGGAACAGCATAGTTAAATACAAGTGTAAAATGTCTTTAAGGCAATACTCTAACACCTTGTCATGTTTTGTCTCAGGATACTTTGTGAGAGCCTCATTTTCTGGAACAGTTGCTTTAAATTAAGATTAGTAAATGCCATTTAGATTGAAAAGAATCAGATATTTATTTGAATAACAAAATTCTTAGGATGAAGAAATTGCTTGCAGGTAAATTAAGTACGAACTATTCAGGTATGTATTGTCCACAAATGCCAGGAGTCCAGGAGTGGCATGGAACAAACTTGTAAAGAGTAATGCAGGTTCAAAAGTAAAGTATTTCTCCAGATAGGAACTGAAGTGCAGGAATCTGGATAAGGCAGGAAACAAACTTGTAAACAGAGATGCAAATTCAAAAGTAACGTCTTTCTCCAAGTAGGAACTGAAGTGCAGGAATCCAGGTCCAGTCTAAGCAGGAAATGTCCTGGCTTGTGACAAAACAAAATCAATGGGAAGACCTGAGTAAGGTCTAATACTAAGACTAAGACCTGAGTAAATCCAAAATTGAGAGCACCTGTGTTTTGCACAGGTGAAATTACAAGAAAGACAAATACTCTTTAGGCTGTTTTTTTAAGCTGCATGATATTGCATTATAGTTCCCAAACTGCTAGAACCCAAAGTTCAAATCCCCCCAAAGCCCTGGCCGCAAATGTGCAGGGAGTGGCATTGCACAAGCATTTCACTAGAAATGCTTGTGCAATGATAAATGCCAACAGCGTATGCTGTCGGTATTTATCAATGTGCGGCGGACATGATCCGCTACAGCGGATCATGTCCACCCGCACATTGATAAATCTACCCCATAATGTAAACTACTATTACATTAACTGATTATTTGTCCATGGAATCATAAAAGGCGTTCAATCTTTCAAAGAAAGATATCCCTATAGAGAAAGATTCAGTTTAGAAGCAAACTGTTATATATTTTAAAGGACCTATAAATACAATAGAATTTAGGATTGCACCTACAATTTGTTACAAATGCAAATTGGTAACAAAAACACGGATAGTTGTTTTGTTTTACTGAAATGAATATCCAAATAAATGCACTAACTAATTTACAGCTAGATTACGAGTTTCGCGTTATGAGTCAAATAGCAGCGTTGTGGCCCATAACGCATCTTTTTCCCTAACACAGCCATTACAAATCTTGTCGGTATAGGTGTACCGCAAGCCTTTTAGCATGTAACGCAACGTCAGTACCACATTCATCAGCCAATAGAATGAGAGCTGCTTAAATCCTATTGACTGATTTTAACAGCCAATAGGATTTTAGCAGCTCTCATTCTATTGACTGATTAAAATTTTTCAGCCAATAGGAATGCAAGGGATGTCATCTTGAATCACGTCCCTTGCATTAAAGATTCAGTGTACGGCGGCGAACGTATGAAGAGGATGCTCCGCGCCGGATGTCTTCAGGGTGGACCCGCTCTGCTCCTCCGGGATCAAGATAGAAGATGCCGCCTGGATCAGGACTATGCCGCCTGGATGAAGAATGAAGAGGCCATCTGGATGAAGACTTCTTACCACCTGGATTAGGACTTCAACTCCGGGATGAAGATCGTTCAAGCGGGACTTCAAAAACTGTAAGTGGATCGTCAGGGAGTTAGTGTTAGGCTTTTTTAAGGGTTTTATATTCCCCACGCAAAATAACAAGGGCACTATTGAGGCAAACTTCTCACTTATCTTAGTTTTTATAGATACTTATTGAGTCAGTATCCTTACACATTTATATTGTGAAAAGTGGTGCTAGCATTAATTACTTAAATTTCCACAAACCATTGGGATCCAGAATCCCTGAAAGAAAAATGCTTTGGTAGCACTCTGTGCCCAGACTACATTAGTAGAGGCAAGGTAATTTTAAAATGTAACTTTTATTTACTTAATTAAAAAATGGGTGAACACAAAACATAAAAAAAAAATTCTATCGTAGGTGGCTATATAATATGTGAGATCTGTTGTTGTCAATTTGGCCTGATACCTATTAGTTTATTATCAGGTCTCACTGTGTCATTAATACCATTCGTTGAAGTAGTATTTTATCGAGGTTGTAGTGTGATTGTGATGCACTAATAATAGCTTATTGTCAATCACACTATAGGCCTGTTTTAGGCTTGACAATCTTTTTAATGGGATTTTCCTAACGCCGGTATTACGAGTCTTGGAAAAAGTGAGCGGTACACCCTCTCCTGTCAAGACTGATACTGCATTTAAAAGTCAGTAGTTAAGAGTTTTATGGGCTAACCCTGTAACATAAAACTCTTAACTAAAGTGCTAAAAAGTACACTAACACCCATAAACTACCTATTAACCCCTAAACCGAGGCCCCCCCCCCACATCGCAAACAGTTAACTAAAGTTTTTAACCCCTAATCTGCCGACCGGACATTGCCGCCACTTTAATAAATATATTAACCCCTAAACCGCCGCACTCCTGCCTCGCAAACACTAATTACATTTTATTAACCCCTAATCTGCCGTCCCTAACATCGCCTACATTCCCAGTCCCAGAGAAATAAATTATTCCTATTTAAAACTAAATACTTACCTATAAAATAAACCCTAAGCTAGCTACAATAAAACTAATAGTTACACTGTAACTAGCTTAGGATTTATTTTAATTTTACAGGCAAGTTTGTATTTATTTTAACTAGGTACAATAGTTATTAAATAGTTATTAACTATTTCATAACTACCTAGTTAAAATAAAGACAAATTTACCTGTAAAATAAAACTTAACCTAAATTAAAATTACACCTAACACTACACTATAATTAAATAAATTCCCTAAATTAAATACAATTAATGACAATTAAATTAAATAAACTAAAGTACGGAAAAAAAACACTAAATTACAGAAAAAAATAAAATAATTGCAAGAATTTTAAATTAATTACACCTAATCTAATCCCCCTAATAAAATAAAAAAGCCTCCCAAAATAATAAAAATCCCTACCCTATTCTAAATTACAAATAGCCCTTAAAAGTGCTTTTTGCGGGACATTGCCCCAAAGTAATCAGCTCTTTTACCTGTAAAAAAAATACAATACCCCCCCAACATTAAAACCCCCTACCCACACAACCAACCCAACTCTAAAACCCACCCAATCCTCCCTTAAAAAAAACTAACACTAAACCCTTGAAGATCACCCTACCTTGAGACGTCTTCACCCAGCCGGGCACAAGTGGTGCTCCAGAGGGACAGAAGTCTTCATCCGATCCGGGCAGAAGAGGACCTCCAGATGGGCAGAAGTGTTCATCCAGACGGCATCTTCTATCTTCATCCATCCGGAGCGGAGCGGGTCCATCTTCAAGCCAGCCGATGCGGAGCATCCTCTTCTTCCGATGACTCCCGACGAATGAAGGTTCCTTTAAATTACGTCATCCAAGATGGCGTCCCTTGAATTCCTATTGGCTGATAGGATTCTATCAGTCAATCGGAATTAAGGTAGGAAAAATCCTATTGGCTGATCCAATCAGTCAATAGAATTGAGCTCACATTCTATTGGCTGATTGGAACAGCCAATAGAATGCGAGCCAATAGGATTTCCCTACCTTAATTCCAATTGGCTGATAGAATCCTATCAGCCAATCGGAATTCAAGGGATGCCATCTTGGATGATGTCATTTAAAGGAACCTTCATAGGTCGGGAGTCGTCGGAAGAAGATGGCTTGAAGATGGACCCGATCCGCTCCAGATGGATGAAGATAGAAGATGCCGCCTGGATGAAGACTTCTGGCCTTCTGGAGGTCCTCTTCTGCCCAGATCAGATTAAGACTTCTGCCCCTCTAGGATTATGGTTAGGGATACGTTAGGATTAGGGTTAGGTTTAGGGTTAGGGGTTAATAGTTTAATTTAGGTTGGCAATATGGGGGCTGGCGGTTTAGGGGTTAATAGGTTTAATTAGTTAATAATTGTTTAATTTAGCTCTATTTAAGTTTAATTTAGCTCTATTTTAATTATAGTAAAGTTAGGGGGTATTAGGGTTAGGGTTACGTTAGTGTTAGGGGTTAATATTTTAATTTAGGTTGTTGCGATGTGGGGGCTGGTGTTTTAGGAGTTAATAGGTTTATTTAGTGGTAGTGATGTGTAAGGCCAGAGGTTTAGGGGTTAATTACTTTAGTTGCGGCGATGTTGGGGAGTGGCGGAATAGGGGTTTTTAACTTTAATATAGTTGCAGAGTTGTTGGGGTGCGGCGGAATAGGGGTTAATAACTTTAGTATAGTGGTGGCGATATCTGGAGCAGAACATTAGGGGTTAAGAATTTTATTTAGGTGGCAGCAATATCGGGAGCGGCAGATTAGGGGTTAATAACTGTAGGCAGACGTCGGTGATGTCAGGGGCAGCAGATTAGGGATGTTTAGACGTGGGGTTTATGTTAGGGTGTTAGGTTTAAACTGTATTTTCTTTTTCCCTATAGACATCAATGAGGCTGCATTACAGAGCTTTCTCTTGTAAGGTGTATCCAGTCCACGGATCATCCATTACTTGTGGGATATTCTCCTTCCCAACAGGAAGCTGCAAGAGGATCACCCACAGCAGAGCTGTCTATATAGCTCCTCCCCTAACTGCCAACCCCCAGTCATTCTCTTGCAGCTCTTGACATGGAAGTAGCTATAGAGATGTGGTGACTTAGTGTAGTTTATCTTCAATCAAAAGTTTGTTATTTTTAAATGGTACCGGAGTTGTACTGTTTTTACCTCAGGCAGAAATTAGAAGAAGAGTTTTGCCTGAGGTTTTTGATGATCTTAGCAGGTTGTAACTAAGATCCACTGCTGTTCTCACACATAACTAAAGAGATGGGAAAACTTCAGCTGGGGGAACGGCCTGCAGAATTAACTGCCTTGAGGTATGTACAGTATATTTTTCTCTAGAGAGATAATAAGAAGTCTAGAAAATGCTGACATTGCCTGATATATTTGAGGTAAGCCTGATTGCAGTGATTTAATAACGACTGGCATCATTCTTGCAGTAAAGGGTAATTTTCATGTTAATTGCTCTTATGGCTTAGTATGTTAAACGTTTACATGAGTTATAAGGAACGTTTTTTACTAAGGGTGATAAATCTTTCTTTGGGGCCTAGTTTTTCCACATGGATGTTATTTGACTCCTAGGAATAGTTTTTTAGGCCCTCTGACTTTCAGTGCATGGTGGGAGGGGCCTATGTTCGCACTCTAATTGTGCAGTAACTTGTACACTCTGAGACATCCAGCTTCCCTGAAGGAGTCCCCTGACATATTGGACCTCTGTAAAGGGTTTTTATACCTACAAAAGTCGTTTTATGGGAAGGTAGGAGCCACAGTAGAGCTGTGGCAGTTTGCCTGTGACTGTTATAACGGTTTTACCGTTTTTCTTCTTCGTTTTTGAGCCTGAGGGGTTAATCATCCACTTGCAAGTGGGTACAATGCTATTTTAGTCTAGTACATACACTGTTAAAATTTCATAGAGTTAACTGCTTTTTTTCACTGTTTTGCAGTTTTTGTGTTTGTTTTTTTCCCTTAAAGGCACAGTACCATTTTTTATATTCTGCTTTTGCACATTAATTAAAGTGTTTTCAAAGCTTGCTGGTCTCATTACTAGTCTGTTAAACATGTCTGACATAGAGGAAACTCCTTGTTCATTATGTTTAGAAGCCATTGTGGAACCCCCTCTTAGAATGTGTACCAAATGCACTAATCTTACTATAAGCTATAAAGATCATATTCTGGCTTTAAAAGATTTATCACCAGAGGAGACTGACAAGGGGGAAGTTATGCCGACTAACTCTCCCCACGTGTCAGAACCTTTAACTCCCACTCAAGGGACGCCCGCTCAAGAGACGCCAAGTACATCTAGCGCGCCCATAGCGTTTACCTTACAAGACATGGCGGCAGTTATGGACCATACCCTTACAGCGGTATTGTCCAAACTACCAGGGTTACAAGGATAGCGAGACAGCTCTGGGGTTAGAAAAAATACCGAGCAATCTGCCGCTTTAGTAGCTATGTCTGATATCCCCTCACAATATGCAGAAGCTGAGGAAGGAGAGCTTCTATCTGTGGGTGATTTTTCTGACTCAGGGAAGAAACTTCAACCTGATTCTGATATGTCTACATTTAAATTTAAGCTGGAACACCTCTGTGTGTTGCTCAGGGAGGTTTCAGCTACTCTGAATGATTGTGACACCATTATAGTCCCAGAGAAATTGTGTAGATTGGATAAATACTATGCAGTGCCTGTTTACACTGATGTTTTTCCAATACGTAAGAGGTTTTCAGAAATTATTACTAAGGAATGGGATAGACTAGGTGTACCGTTCTCTCCCCCTCCTGTTTTTAAGAAGATGTTTCCCATAGATGCCGCTACACGGGACTTATGGCAAACAGTCCCTAAGGTGGAGGGAGCAGTCTCTACCCTAGCTAAGTGTACAACTATCCCCGTCGAGGACAGTTGTGCTTTCCTAGATCCAATGGATAAAAAGTTAGAGAGTTACCTTAAGAAAATGTTTATTCAACAGGGTTTTATTCTCCAGCCTCTTGCATGCATTGCCCCTGTCACTGCTGCTGCGGCCTTCTGGTTTGAGTCTCTGGAAGAGGCTCTACAGGTAGAAACCCCATTGGATGATATACTTGACAAGCTTAAAGCTCTTAAGCTAGCCAATTCATTTGTTTCTGACGCCGTTGTTCATTTAACCAAACTAACGGCTAAGAACTCAGGTTTTGCTATTCAAGCGCGTAGGGCATTATGGCTTAAATCCTGGTCAGCTGACGTTACTTCAAAGTCTAAGCTTCTCAACATTCCCTTCAAAGGGCAGACCCTATTCGGGCCCGGACTAAAGGAGATCATTTCTGATATTACTGGAGGAAAAGGTCACGCCCTTCCTCAGGATAGGTCCAACAAATTAAGGGCCAAACAAACTAATTTTCGTGCCTTTTGAAACTTCAAGACTGGCGCAGCATCAACTTCCTCTAATACAAAACAAGAGGAAAATTTTGCCCAGTCCAAGCCGGTCTGGAGACCTAACCAGGCTTGGAACAAAGGAAAGCAGACCAAAAAGCCTGCTGCTGCCTCTAAGACAGCATGAAAGATCAGCCCCCGATCCGGTAACAGATCTAGTAGGGGGCAGACTTTCTCTCTTCGCCCAGGCTTTGGCAAGAGATGTCCAGGATCCCTGGGCATTGGAAATTGTGTCCCAGGGATATCTTCTGGACTTCAAAGCTTCTTCCCCAAAAGGAAGATTTCACCTTTTACAGTTATCTGCAAACCAGATAAAGAGAGAGGCGTTCTTACATTGTGTTCAAGACCTTCTAGTTATGGGAGTGATCCACCCAGTTCCAAAGGAGGAACAGGGGCAAGGCTTCTATTCAAATCTGTTTGTGGTTCCCAAGAAAGAGGGAAACTTCAGACAAATCTTAGATCTCAAGATCCTAAACAAATTTCTCAGAGTCCTATCCTTCAAGATTGAGACTATTCGAACCATCCTACCTATGATCCAGGAGGGTCAATATATGACTACCATGGACTTAAAGGATGCTTATCTTCACATTCCGATACACAGAGATCATCATCGGTTTCTCAGGTTCGCCTTCCTAGACAGGCATTACCAGTTTGTGGCTCTTCCGTTTGGGTTAGCTACGGCACCAAGAATCTTTACGAAGGTTCTGGGGTCACTTCTGGCGGTCCTAAGGCCGCGGGGTATAGCAGTAGCCCCTTACCTAGACGACATTCTGATACAGGCGTCAAATTTTCAAATTGCCAAGTCCCATACAGACATTGTTCTGGCATTCCTGAGGTCAAAAGTGAATGAAGAAAAGAGTTCTCTATCCCCTCTCACAAGAGTTTCCTTCCTAGGAACTCTGATAGATTCTGTAGAAATTAAGATTTACCTGACAGAGGCCAGGTTGTCAAAACTTCTAAATTCCTGCCGTGTTCTTTATTCTACTTCTCGCCCTTCAGTGGCTCAGTGTATGGAAGTAATCGGCTTAATGGTAGTGGCAATGGACATAGTGCCGTTTGCCCGCCTACATCTCAGACCACTGCAACTCTGCATGCTCAGTCAGTGGAATGGGAATTACACAGATTTGTCCCCTCTACTAAATCTGGATCAAGAGACCAGGGATTCTCTTCTCTGGTGGCTATCTCGGGTCCATCTGTCCAAGGGTATGACCTTCTGCAGGCCAGATTGGACAATAGTAACAACAGATGCCAGCCTTCTGGGCTGGGGTGCAGTCTGGAACTCCCTGAAGGCTCAGGGCTCATGGACTCAGGAGGAGGCACTCCTTCTGATAAACATTCTTTAACTAAGAGTGATATTCAATGCTCTTCGGGCTTGGCCTCAGCTTGCTGCGGTCAGGTTCATCAGATTTCAGTCGGACAGCATCACGACTGTAGCTTACATCAACGATCAAGGGGAAACAAGGAGTTCCCTAGCAATGTTGGAGGTTTCAAAGATAATTCTATGGGCAGAGATTCACTCTTGCCATCTATCAGCTATCCATATCCCAGGAGCAGAGAACCGGGAGGCGGATTTTCTAAGTCGACAGACTTTTCATCCGGGGGAGTGGGAACTCCATCCGGAGATATTCGCGCAGTTGATTCAACTTTGGGGCAAACCAGAACTGGATCTCATGGCATCTCTTTAGAACGCCAAGCTTCCTTGTTACTGATCCAGGTCCAGGGATCCCAAGGCAGCACTGATAGATGCTCTAGCAGCGCCTTGGGCCTTCAACCTGGCTTAATGTGTTTCCACCGTTTCCTCTGCTCCCTTGTCTGATTGCCAAGATCAAGCAGGAGAGAGCTTCTGTGATTTTGATAGCACCTGCGTGGCTACGCAGGACTTGGTATGCAGATCTGGTGGACATGTCATCCTTTCCACCATGGACTCTACCGCTGAGACAGGACCTTCTACTTCAGGGTCCTTTCAACCATCCAAATCTAATTTCTCTGCGTCTGACTGCTTGGAGATTGAACGCTTGATTTTATCAAAGCGTGGTTTCTCCGAGTCGGTCATTGATACCTTAATACAGGCGCGAAAGCCTGTCACCAGGAAAATCTATCATAAGATATGGTGTAAATTTCTTCTGTTATGTGTGATCAGTCCACGGGTCATCATTACTTCTGGGATATTATCTGCTCCCCTACAGGAAGTGCAAGAGGATTCACCCAGCAGAGTTGCTATATAGCTCCTCCCCTCTACGTCACCTCCAGTCATTCTCTTGCACCCAAAGACTAGATAGGAGGTGTGAGAGGACTATGGTGATTATACTTAGTTTTTAGAACTTCAATCAAAAGTTTGTTATTTTACAATAGCACCGGAGCGTGTTATTACCTCTCTGGCAGAGTTTGAAGAAGAATCTACCAGAGTTTTTCTTATGATTTTAACCGGAGTAGTTAAGATCATATTGCTGTTTCTCGGCCATCTGAGGGAGGTAAAAGGCTTCAGATCAGGGGACAGCGGGCAGTTGAATCTGCATTGAGGTATGTCGCAGTTGTTATTTTCTGAATGGAATTGATGAAAAAATCCTGCCATACCGTTATAATGAACATGTATGTATACTCTACACTTTAGTATTCTGGGGATGGTATTTCACCGGAATTACTCTGTAAAAGTACATTAAACCTTTTATTAGGTATTTTTCATGTTAAACGTTTTTGCTGGAATGTAGAATCGTTTGCATTAATGAGGTACTGAGTGAATAAGTATTTGGGCATTATTTTCCACTTGGCAGTTTGCTTGTGTTAATTATGACAGTTTCGTTTCTCTCTCACTGCTGTGTGTGAGAGGGAGGGGCCGTTTTTGGCGCTCTTTGCTACGCATCAAAAATTTCCAGTCAGTTTTTCTGCATGATCCGGTTCATCTCTAACAGAACTCAGGGGTCTTCAAACTTCTTTGAAGGGAGGTAGATTCTCTCAGCAGAGCTGTGAGACTTATATAGTGACTGTGATTTAAAACGTTGTTTAAAATTTAATTAGTGTTATTTTACTAATGGGAACAAACCTTTGCTAAAAAGTTGTGTTGTTTGTTAAGAGTGATGCTATAACTGTTTTTCAGTTCATTATTTCAACTGTCATTTAATCGTTTAGTGCTTCTTGAGGCACAGTATGTTTTTATTAAATAAAATTGTAACCGAGTTGCATGTTTATTGCTAGTGTGTTAAACATGTCTGATTCAGAGGAAGATACCTGTGTCATTTGTTCCAATGCCAAGGTGGAGCCCAATAGAAATTTATGTACTAACTGTATTGATGCTACCTTAAATAAAAGCCAATCTGTACAAATTGAACAAATTTCACCAAACAGCGAGGGGAGAGTTATGCCGACTAACTCGCCTCACGTGTCAGTACCTGCATCTCCCGCCCGGGAGGTGCGTGATATTATGGCGCCTAGTACATCTGGGCAGCCATTACAGATAACATTACAAGATATGGCTACTGTTATGACTGAAGTTTTGGCTAAATTACCAGAACTAAGAGGCAAGCGTGATCACTCTGGGGTGAGAACAGAGTGCGCTGATAATTCTAGGGCCATGTCTGATACTGCGTCACAGCTTGCAGAGCATGAGGACGGAGAGCTTCATTCTGTAGGTGACGGTTCTGATCCAAACAGATTGGATTCAGATATTTCAAATTTTAAATTTAAATTGGAAAACCTCCGTGTATTACTAGGGGAGGTCTTAGCAGCTCTCAACGATTGTAACGCTGTTGCAATACCAGAGAAAATGTGTAGGTTGGATAAATACTTTGCGGTACCGGCGAGTACTGACGTTTTTCCTATACCTAAGAGATTAACTGAAATTGTTACTAAGGAGTGGGATAGACCCGGTGTGCCGTTCTCACCCCCTCCAATATTTAGAAAGATGTTTCCAATAGACGCCACCACACGGGACTTATGGCAAACGGTCCCTAAGGTGGAGGGAGCAGTTTCTACTTTAGCTAAGCGTACCACTATCCCGGTGGAGGATAGCTGTGCTTTTTCAGATCCTATGGATAAAAAATTAGAGGGTTACCTTAAGAAAATGTTTATTCAACAAGGTTTTATATTACAACCCCTTGCGTGCATCGCGCCGATCACGGCTGCGGCAGCATTTTGGATTGAGTCTCTGGAAGAGAACCTTAGTTCAGCTACGCTGGACGACATTACGGACAGGCTTAGAGTCCTTAAACTAGCTAATTCATTCATTTCGGAGGCCGTAGTACATTTAACCAAACTTACGGCTAAGAATTCAGGATTCGCCATTCAGGCACGCAGGGCGCTGTGGCTAAAATCCTGGTCGGCTGATGTAACTTCTAAGTCCAAATTACTTAGTATACCTTTCAAGGGGCAAACTTTATTTGGGCCCGGTTTGAAAGAAATTATTGCTGACATTACAGGAGGTAAGGGCCACGCTCTACCTCAAGACAAAGCCAAAGCTAAGGCTAGACAGTCTAATTTTCGTCCCTTTCGGAATTTCAAAGCAGGAGCAGCGCCAACTTCCACTGCACCAAAACAGGGAGGAGCTGTTGCTCGTTACAGACAAGGCTGGAAGCCTAACCAGTCCTGGAACAAGGGCAAGCAGGCCAGTAAACCTGCTGCTGTCCCAAAGACAGCATGAACCGAGGGCCCCCGATCCGGGACCGGATCTAGTGGGGGGCAGACTCTCTCTCTTCGCCCAGGCTTGGGCAAGAGATGTCCAGGATCCCTGGGCGCTAGAGATCATATCTCAGGGATACCTTCTAGACTTCAAATCCTCTCCCCCAAGAGGGAGATTTCATCTGTCAAGGTTGTCAACAAACCAAATAAAGAAAGACGCGTTTCTACGCTGTGTACAAGATCTATTATTAATGGGAGTGATCCATCCGGTTCCGCGGTCGGAACAAGGACAAGGGTTTTACTCAAACCTGTTTGTGGTTCCCAAAAAAGAGGGAACTTTCAGGCCAATCTTGGATTTAAAGATCCTAAACAAATTCCTAAGAGTTCCATCGTTCAAAATGGAAACTATTCGGACAATCTTACCCATGATCCAAGAGGGTCAGTACATGACCACAGTGGATTTAAAGGATGCTTACCTTCACATACCGATTCACAAAGATCATTATCGGTATCTAAGGTTTGCCTTCTTAAACAGGCATTACCAGTTTGTAGCCCTTCCATTCGGATTGGCTACGGCTCCAAGAATCTTTACAAAGGTTCTGGGTGCCCTTCTGGCGGTACTAAGACCGCGAGGAATTTCGGTAGCTCCGTACCTAGACGACATTCTGATTCAAGCTTCAAGCTTTCAAACTGCCAAGTCTCATACAGAGTTAGTTCTGGCATTTCTAAGGTCGCACGGATGGAAAGTGAACGAAAAGAAGAGTTCTCTCTTTCCTCTCACAAGAGTTCCATTCTTGGGGACTCTTATAGATTCTGTAGAAATGAAGATTTATCTGACAGAAGACAGATTAACAAAGCTTCTAAATGCATGCCGTGTCCTTCATTCCATTCAACTCCCGTCAGTAGCTCAATGCATGGAGGTGATCGGCTTAATGGTAGCAGCAATGGACATAGTTCCCTTTGCACGCCTACATCTCAGACCGCTGCAATTGTGCATGCTGAGTCAGTGGAATGGGGATTACTCAGATTTGTCCCCCACTCTGAATCTGGATCAAGAGACCAGAAACTCTCTTCTATGGTGGCTTTCTCGGCCACATCTGTCCAGGGGGATACCGTTCAGCAGGCCGGACTGGACAATTGTAACAACAGACGCCAGCCTTCTAGGTTGGGGCGCTGTCTGGAATTCTCTGAAGGCTCAGGGACAATGGAGTCAGGAGGAAAGTCTCCTGCCAATAAACATTCTGGAATTGAGAGCAGTTCTCAATGCCCTTCTAGCTTGGCCCCAGTTAAAGACTCGGGGGTTCATCAGGTTTCAGTCGGACAACATCACGACTGTAGCTTACATCAACCATCAAGGAGGGACAAGAAGCTCCCTAGCAATGATAGAAGTATCAAAGATAATTCGCTGGGCAGAGTCTCACTCTTGCCATCTGTCAGCAATCCACATCCCGGGAGTGGAGAACTGGGAGGCGGATTTCTTGAGTCGCCAGACTCTTCATCCGGGGGAGTGGGAACTTCATCCGGAGGTCTTTGCCCAAATACTTCAACGTTGGGGCAAACCAGAGATAGATCTCATGGCGTCTCGCCAGAACGCCAAACTTCCTCGCTGCGGATCCAGATCCAGGGATCCGGGAGCG
This sequence comes from Bombina bombina, assembly GCF_027579735.1. Lineage (NCBI taxonomy): Eukaryota > Metazoa > Chordata > Amphibia > Anura > Bombinatoridae > Bombina > Bombina bombina. Next base: position 116,354,034 of record NC_069509.1, read on the forward strand.
GTTCTGATAGATGCTTTGACAGCACCTTGGAACTTCAGGATGGCTTATGTGTTTCCACCCTTCCCGCTGCTTCCTCGATTGATTGCCAAAATCGAACAGGAGAAAGCATCAGTGATTCTAATAGCGCCTGCATGGCCGCGCAGGACTTGGTATGCAGATCTAGTGGACATGTCATCCTGTCCGCCTTGGTCTCTACCTCTAAGACAGGACCTTCTGATTCAGGGTCCATTCAAACATCAAAGTCTAACTTCTCTGAAGCTGACTGCTTGGAAATTGAACGCTTGATTTTATCAAAACGTGGTTTTTCTGAGTCGGTTATTGATACCCTGATACAGGCTAGGAAGCCTGTTACCAGAAAGATTTACCATAAAATATGGCGTAAATACCTATACTGGTGTGAATCCAAAGATTACTCCTGGAGTAAGGTTAGGATTCCTAGGATATTGTCTTTTCTACAAGAAGGTTTAGAAAAGGGTTTATCGGCTAGCTCATTAAAGGGACAGATTTCAGCTCTGTCCATCTTGTTTCACAGGCGTCTGTCAGAATATTCAGACATCCAAGCCTTTTGTCAGGCTTTAACTAGGATCAAGCCTGTGTTTAAAACTGTTGCTCCGCCATGGAGTTTAAACTTAGTTCTTAACGTTTTACAGGGTGTTCCGTTTGAACCCCTTCATTCCATTGATATAAAATTGTTATCTTGGAAAGTTCTATTTTTAATGGCTATTTCCTCGGCTCGAAGAGTCTCTGAGTTATCAGCCCTACATTGTGATTCTCCTTATCTGATCTTTCACTCAGACAAGGTAGTTCTGCGTACTAAACCTGGGTTCTTACCTAAGGTAGTCACTAACAGGAATATCAATCAAGAGATTGTTGTTCCATCCTTGTGTCCAAATCCTTCTTCAAAGAAGGAACGTCTTCTACACAATCTGGATGTAGTTCGTGCCCTCAAGTTCTACTTGCAGGCAACTAAAGATTTTCGCCAAACTTCTTCCCTGTTTGTCGTTTATTCTGGACAGAGGAGAGGTCAAAAAGCTTCTGCTACCTCTCTCTCTTTTTGGCTTCGTAGCATAATACGTTTAGCCTACGAGACTGCTGGACAGCAGCCTCCTGAAAGAATTACAGCTCATTCCACTAGAGCTGTGGCTTCCACTTGGGCCTTTAAGAATGAGGCCTCTGTTGAACAGATTTGCAAGGCTGCAACTTGGTCTTCGCTTCATACTTTTTCCAAATTTTACAAATTTGACACTTTTGCTTCTTCGGAGGCTATTTTTGGGAGAAAGGTTCTTCAGGCAGTGGTTCCTTCTGTATAATGAGCCTGCCTATCCCTCCCGTCATCCGTGTACTTTTGCTTTGGTATTGGTATCCCAGAAGTAATGATGACCCGTGGACTGATCACACATAACAGAAGAAAACATAATTTATGCTTACCTGATAAATTCCTTTCTTCTGTTGTGTGATCAGTCCACGGCCCGCCCTGTTTTTAAGGCAGGTGCATATTTTTTAAATTATAATTCAGTCACCACTACACCCTTGGTTTCTCCTTTCTCGTTGGTCTTTGGTCGAATGACTGGAGGTGACGTAGAGGGGAGGAGCTATATAGCAACTCTGCTGGGTGAATCCTCTTGCACTTCCTGTAGGGGAGCAGATAATATCCCAGAAGTAATGATGACCCGTGGACTGATCACACAACAGAAGAAAGGAATTTATCAGGTAAGCATAAATTATGTTATCTTCATTGGTGTGAATCCAAGGGTTACTCATGGAGTAAAGTCAGGATTCCTAGGATATTATCATTTCTCCAAGAAGGATTGGAGAAGGGTTTGTCAGCTAGTTCCTTAAAGGGACAGATTTCTGCTCTGTCTATTCTTTTGCACAAACGTCTGGCTGAGGTTCCAGATGTTCAGGCGTTTTGTCAGGCTCTGGTTAGAATCAAGCCTGTGTTTAAACCTGTTGCTCCGCCATGGAGTTTAAATTTAGTTCTTAAAGTTCTTCAAGGCGTTCCATTTGAACCTTTGCATTCTATAGATAAGCTTTTATCTTGAAAAGTTCTGTTTTTAGTAGCTATCTCCTCGGCTCGAAGAGTTTCGGAGTTATCTGCTTTTCAATGTGATTCCCCTTATCTCATTTTCCATGCAGATAAGGTAGTGTTACGTACCAAACCTGGTTTTCTACCTAAGGTGGTATCTAATAAAAATATCAATCAGTAGATTGTTGTTCCGTCACTGTGTCCTAATCCTTCTTCAAAGAAGGAACGTCTATTACACAATCTTGACGTGGTTCGTGCTTTAAAGTTTTATTTACAAGCTACTAAAGATTTTCGTCAAACATTTGCATTGTTTGTTGTCTACTCTGGACAGAGGAGAGGCCAAAAGGCTTTGGCAACTTCTCTTTCTTTTTGGCTAAGGAGTATAATACGCTTAGCTTATGAGACTGCTGGCCAGCAGCCTCCTGAAAGAATTACAGCTCATTCTACTAGAGCGGTAGCTTCCACATGGGCTTTTAAGAATGAGACTTCTGTTGAACAGATTTGTAAGGCGGCGACTTGGTCTTCGCTTCATACTTTTTCTAAATTCTATAAATTTGAGACTTTTGCTTCTTCGGAGGCTATTTTTGGGAGAAAGGTCTTACAGGCAGTGGTGCCTTCCATTTAAGCGCCTGCCTTGTCCCTCCCTTCATCCGTGTCCTATAGCTTTGGTATTGGTATCCCACAAGTAATGGATGATCCGTGGACTGGATACACCTTACAAGAGAAAACAAAATTTATGCTTACCTGATAAATTTATTTCTCTTGTGGTGTATCCAGTCCATGGCCCGCCCTATCATTTTAAGGCAGGTGTTTTTTATTTTTAAACTACAGTCACCACTGCACCCTATAGTTTCTCCTTTCTCTTGCTTGTCTTTGGTCGAATGACTGGGGGTTGGCAGTTAGGGGAGGAGCTATATAGAAAGCTCTGCTGTGGGTGATCCTCTTGCAGCTTCCTGTTGGGAAGGAGAATATCCCACAAGTAATGGATGATCCGTGGACTGGATACACCACAAGAGAAATAAATTTATCAGGTAAGCATAAATTTTGTTTTTGTTTTCGCGATCGCAGGAGTTAGACTTTTTTTTGCTCGCTTTCCCCATTGAAAACAGCACTTAGTTTTTGGTTCGGTATGGAGCACATAATCTCCATATCGCCCGCGCAAGCCGGGTTTTTTTTAAACTTGTAATGGCAGCGTTATAGGGGGTTAAATAACGCAACTTTTGTTGCGTTCTTTTCTTTTCCTATAGGGCTCAAAGCTCATAATCTAGATGATAATGAATATAATTGATTTGTATATTTGATATTTTTTAAATTAGATGTATACTTATCTACAGCGAGAAAGGGAGCTGCGCTAATCCTCTTCCTCTTTATAGACTCCAGGGCCGCAATAATAGGAATTTTAGTGCGGCAGATTCCAGAGCTTGCGCTAAAGGACCTTCTCTTTTAGCGCAGGCGGGGGCGCTCTAATCCAAACTTCTTCACAGAGTCCAGGGTCATGCTAATAGGAGATTAATTTGGTCCTAAACTCTGTGAAGAAGGGTAGGATTAGTGTGGTCTCCCTGCTCTGGGACTCGCCGCGCTAATATTCCTAGTAGACTTGATATTTATAAAGAGAAAGAAGATAAGGTAAGTATCCTTTAGAGTGACACTGTGCCACCTGCAGCAAGATAACATTTGTTAACAAATATTCAGTATTATGTTCGCTTTTTACAAAATTAGTTCCAAATGATTTGTCCAAAACAAATTATTCAGTGCTGAATTACATTCAACATATGCCTAATAAAAGACTATGTAACATTGTAGACAAGGTTGAAAGAACACAGAAGTTCATCGTGTTCAACCTATACAAATCTTAGGGAGACTAAAAACAAATTAGGGGAACTCAACTGGGAATGGATTGTGCTCAAAAGCCCACCCTATGGGATGGTCCCCACCCAGGGTGCAGCCCCTTTCTGCCTTATCTCTGCTTTTTACAGAAGAGAACATTTCTGTAGCATAACAGTCTGACCCCATACAAAAGGAAAGACCAGCCTCGAAATACCAGGCAATTCTGATCTGAACAAAGGATTTGTATGGCTAACCCCTAAAGTACGTTTTGGCCTATATGGGCCTTTTCAGTGGCTATACAAATCGTATTATACTTACAATTAACGCTCCAGTTGCGTTTAAATTAATCCCATTAAAAAAGGTGACCCATTAACACAAGCAATCATATCCTTGATTTCTGTTTCTAGCCAGAAATGGATCTAAACATTTTTTTAAATGTATCTAAGGTATTGCATTTACTACCTCCTTAGGTAATAAGTTCCACAATTTGATTGTTCTTACAATGAAAAAAACATTAAAAATAAAATTAACCATAGATCAGATTTATAAATGTCCACTAAATTCCCCCAAAATACAGTATAATATACTTTATTAAAAAAAAAGAAGATAGTAGAATCTTTATTTTTTAATAAAATAATTGCAAAAAGCAGTTTTAAGGGGCTAAAGTTGGCTGGTGTAGGATGTGAGAAAAAAAAACCAGTACTGGAAAGTGCCTTTACATTGTGGTCTATGAGATCTGTGTGTTCACTGTTAATATAGACAGTATGTATATATTCATATACATATATATTTACAATTTTCTGCCATCGCTGTACAACTTACCCTATCACTTTTTAGCGCTCCACTGTAAAGACTGATTTTAAATAAGCATTTCTTTATGATTAGCTTACAATACACTTAGAATAAGTTTGACCATGAAAGTATCTTTATTTTCTTGTTGGTAAAATACAGGCTAAGACACCAATTTATCAAGCCCCATATGGGCTCCAATGCCTCTGTTTCCGTCTTAAGACCGCTGCTCCTTAACTCGTCCGCCACCTCTGAGGCGACGGACAGCAATTCGTCCAATCACATACGATCGGGTTGATTGACACCCCCTGCTAGCGACCGATTGGCTGCAAATGTGCAGGGGGTGGTATTGCACAAGCAATTGTTGTGAAATGCTTGTGCAATGATAAATGCAGTCAGCGTATGCTGTCGGCATTTATCGATGTGTGGTGGACATGATCAGCTACAGCGGATCATGTCCGTCCTCACATTGATAATTCGGCAACCCTATGTATGTGTGAGCAATCTGGCCTACCATTAAATGTTTGCCAGTGCACAAAAAAAAGTATTGGTTCATAAACAAACTTGGACAAGCTGTCCAAACTTAACTTTAAAGTCCCTTTAACGAATAATTAAATTATAAGGAAGCAGGTAACATATTCAGATTACAGCAGTGGCATATTAGACGCAGTATTGATCTTCCCTGAAAGTGAAGTTTGTCACAGATGTTGTATGACTTTGCATATCTGGTGAGAGATAGTTGAGACTTGGAAGTTAGGGGACATCCTGACAGTAGTCTCCTATTGTGGGATTAATCTCACCTTGTGATAACCAGTTCAAATATTATTTGCACTATTGTCAAGGTGGAAGTTTTGTTTATCAGATGCTCCTTTTGCCTAAAGCAGCAAAGTGTTTAAAAAGGCCAGATTTATCTAAGGCGGTTATTAGTTTGGGATGGGCGAAATGTTTTGCAAACACATTTGTTTATGCGATTCAAATTTCGAATGTTTGGACAAGATTCTAATATTCGTTTAATGCAATAGTATCTATAATGCTATTCAATATTTTTCTAATTCAAGTATTGCATAATTTGAATCAAATTATGCAATATTCTAATTAAAAACTTACTACCATATGAACTATTGAGCTTCTAAATAGTATTTGTCAAATCGAATGTTACATTTGAAATTTTGAATGTTGATATTCAAATTAATTATGAACATTCAAAAATGAAAGAAAAATTTGAAAACCGGAAATAACATTCGATTACCGAATTTTAATGGATTTTCGTTCTTAACAACATTCGGCTGTCCAATACGTATTTCCACAGGGCTATTTGTTCTATCAATGAAATTGCTCTTTCATCACATTCAGCCATCCTTATTACCAACCTTTATGAGAAATGGTGGAATACCTTTATTTTTTTCTTTAATGTGGACTTTACTTTTTAAAAGGGACACTAAACACTGTATGTACCTCCCTTTAATTATGGGTGTTGCCATTTTGGAACTTACATTAAACTGCAGATATTTGAAGTAGGGTTGCTGCACATGTGCAAACAAACCACCACTGGAATGCATTGAAAGCCAATTTCACAATGGTGGCACCCATGACTGGAGGAATACAGGAAAAGGTTCAATGCTATGCTTTATAAAATGTATTATGTGTTTAATGTTCCTTTAATTTAATGCCTGTTATCAATAGCTCGCTTAACCCCTTAATGACAACTGACGTACCAGGTACGTCCTGCAAAAACTAGCAGTTAGTGACAATGGACGTACCTGGTACGTCAGTTGTTTAAGAGAGTGCTGGAAGCGATCGCAATTGCTTCCAGCAGCTCTCAGGGTATTGCAGTGATGCCTCGATATGGAGGCATCCTGCAATACCTTTTAACAAGCCTCCGATGCAGAGAGAGCCACTCTGTGGCCCTCTCTGCACCGGTATCAATGGTGCAGTGTTCCGGGGGGAAGGGAAGCAAAGAGGCGGCAGCGTGCCACGTGGGGGCGCGCGCGCATATTAGCCACTGACACCAATGGAAAAAAAAAGTTCAAAACATAAAAAAAAAAATATATATATATAAAAGGATCTGGGGGGGGTTGGGGGTATTGAGGGGGGGGGCTGCTACACTACAGAAAAGTTTATAAATATTTTTGGGGGCAAAAGTTTATAAATATTTTTGGGGGCAAATTGGGTACTGGCAGACAGCTGCCAGTACCCAAGATGGCGGCAATTAAGTAGCAGGGAGGGTTATAGAGCTGTTTGGTGGGGGATCAGGGAGGTTGGGGGCTAAGGCAGGGCTCCATTACAGCAGAATACATTTTTTTTTTAAAATAAAATTAAAAAAACTCCTTTTATTTAGTACTGGCAGACTTTCTGCCAGTACTTAAGATGGCGGGGACAATTGTGGGGTGGGGGAGGGAAGAGAGCTGTTTGGGAGGGATCAGGGGGTGGGATGTGTCAGGTGGGAGGCTGATCTCTACACTAAAGCTAAAATTAACCCTGCCAGCGCCCTACAAGCTACCTAATTAACTCTTTCACTGCTGGGCATAATTCACGTGTTGTGCGCAGCAGCATTTAGCGGCCTTCTAATTAACAAAAAGCAACGCCAAAGCCATATATGTCTGCTATTTCTGAACAAAGGGGATCCCAGAGAAGCTTTTACAACTATTTGTGCCATAATTGCACAAACTGTTTGTAAATAATTTCAGTGAGAAACCTAAAATTGTGAAAAATGTAAAGGTTTTTTTTTTATTTGCTCGCATTTGGCGGTGAAATGGTGGCATGAAATATACCAAAATTGGCCTAGATCAATACTTGGAGTTGTCTACTACACTAAACTAAAGCTAAAATTAACCCTACAAGCTCCCTACATGCTCCCTAATTAACCCCTTCACTGCTGGGCATAAAACACGTGTGGTGCGCAGCGGCATTTAGCGGCCTTCTAATTACCAAAAAGCAACCCCAAAGCCATATAAGTCTGCTATTTCTGAACAAAAGCGATCCCAGAGAAGCATTTACAACCATTTGTGCCATAATTGCAGAAGCTGTTTGTAAATAATTTCAGTGGGAAACCTAAAGTTTGTGACAAAATGTGTGAAAAAGTGAACATTTTTTTTAATTTGATCGCATTTGGCGGTGAAACGGTGGCATGAAATATACCAAAATGGGCCTAGATCAATACTTTGGGATGTCTTCTAAAAAAAAATATATACATGTCAATGGATATTCAGGTATTCCTGACAGATATCAGTGTTCCAATGTAACTAGCGCTAATTTTGAAAAAAAAGTGGTTTGGAAATAGCGAAGTGCTACTTGTATTTATGGCCCTATAACTTACAAAAAAGCAAAGAACATGTAAACATTGGTATTTCTAAACTCAGGACAAAATTTAGAAACTATTTAGCATGGGTGTTTTTTAGTGGTTGTAGATGTGTAACAGATTTTGGGGGTCAAAGTTAGAAAAAGTGTGTTTTTTCCATTTTTTCCTCATATTTTATAAAAATTTTTTATAGTAAATTATAAGATATAATGAAAATAATGGTATATTTAGAAAGTCCATTTAATGGCGAGAAAAACGGTATATAATATGTGTGGGTACAGTAAATGAGTAAGAGGAAAATTACAGCTGAACACAAACACCACAGAAATGTAAAAATAGCCATTGTCATTAAGGGTAAGAAAATTGAAAAATGTTCCGGTCATTAAGGGGTTAAGCAATAATACTTTTTTTAACTTAATTTTCTTAATGTTGAACTATAATTTTCAAATAATAACATTAGGATTCCCTTTGTGTTCTATGCTTATGTGTATAATTTATGTGTAATAAATACTGTTCGAGTGTTAGGTATATTTTTTATTTCGCTTTGATTATTGGTTTGCACTTTTCAAAACTTTTAGGCTTTTATTATTTAAAGTGAATGTTAAGTTTCATGAATGAGTGCTCGGTTTTTAAAAATACTATTACTATAAAAGAGGGGCACTTTCATTCATGAAACTTTACATTGCAGCCTATTTTTAAAAATTACTTACCTTTTTCTTAAGCAAAGCCAGACCGGTGATCCCCCCCGCACTGAGCTACTCTGTACTTACATCAGCAATGACAAAACCAGCTTCCTCCAATCATGGCGTTGCACTCCAGAGCGTCCTTCTCGTGAGGCCACTCCATGATTGGAGGAAGCCGGTTTCATTATTGCTGTGCTATGTACAGCATGAGAAGCGCGTGGGGGATCGCCCGATCCGGCTTTGCTGGAGAAAAAAAAGTATTTGTAAAAATATTCTGCAAAGTTTTATGAATTTAAAGTGCCCCTTGTTTTTAAAGGATTTTAAAACCGGGCACTCATTCATAACAATTACAATTCACTTTAGAGAACCTAATTTCTCCTTGTAAGTGTATCCAGTCCACGGATCATCCATTACTTGTGGGATATTCTCATTCCCAACAGGAAGTTGCAAGAGGACACCCACAGCAGAGCTGTCCATATAGCTACTCCCCTAACTGCCATACCCCAGTCATTTTCCTTGCAACTCTCAACAAACATGAGGGTAGTAAGAGAGAAGTGGTGAAATGTAGCTGTTATTTTGCTTCAAGCAAGAGTTTATTATTTTTTTAAATGGTACCGGAGTTGTACTATTTTGTTCCAGGCAGAAAAATAGAAGAATCTGCCTGTGATTTCTATGATCTTAGCAAGGTTGTAACTAGAGATCCATTGCTGTTCTCACACATGACTGAAGGGAGAGACTACTTCAGCGGGGGAATGCGTGCAGGTTATCCTGCTATGAGGTATGTGCAGTTAAGATTTTTCTAGAAGATGTGAATGCTAGAAAATGCTGCTGATGCAAATTTATGTAAGGTAAGCCTGAATACAGTGATTTAATAGCGACTGGTATCATGCTTACTTTCTGAGGTAATACTCTTTTTATATTTACAATATAAACGTTTGCTGTCATGTTTAAACGTTTTTATATATACTTTGGTGATAAAACTTTATTGGGGCCTAGTTTTTTTCCACATGGCTGGCTTAAATTTGCCTAGAAACAGTTTCCTGAGGCCCTTTCCACTGTGTTACTATGAGTGGGAGGGCCTAATTTAGTGCTTTTTTGTGCAGTAAATTTTACAGACTGAGACATTCAGCTTCCTCCAAGGGTCTCCTGAATGCTATAGGACATCTCTAAAGGACCATTGGGCTTTCCAAAATCGTTTGTTGGGGAAGGTAGGGCCCACAGCAAGGCTGTGGCAGTTTGGTGCTAAACTGTTAAAAAACGTCTATATCATTTTTTTGAACCGGTTTTTGAACTAAGGGGTTAATCATCCATTTGCAAGTGGGTGCAATGCTCTGTTAGCTTATTATACACACTGAAAAATTTTGTTTGATTTACTGCCTTTTCTTTATGTTTTTTTCTCACTGCTTAAATTCTGACAAAATTTGTCTTCCTCTTAAAGGCACAGTACCGATTCTATATATCTTGCTTGTTTAACTTGATTTAAAGTGTTTTCCAAGCTTGCTAGTCTCATTGCTAGTCTGTATAAACATGTCTGATGTAGAGGAAACTCCTTGTTCACTTATGTTTAAAAGCCATTGTGGAGCCCCTCTTAGAATGTGTACCAAATATACTGATTTCACTTTAAGCAATAAAGATCATATTCTGTCTTTAAAAATGTTATCACCGGAGGAATCTGACGAGGGGGAAGTTATGCCGACTAACTCTCCCCACGTGTCAGATCCTTTGACTCCCGCTCAAGGGACTCACGCTCAAATGGCGCCAAGTACATCTAGGGTGCCCATAGCGTTTACTTTACAAGACATGGCGGCAGTCATGGATAATACACTGTCAGCGGTATTAGCCAGACTACCTGAATTTAGAGGAAAGCGAGATAGCTCTGGAGTTAGACGACATACAGAGCATACTGACACTTTAAGAGCTATGTCTGACAATGCCTCACAATATGCAGAAGCTGAAGAAGGAGAGCTTCTTTCTGTGGGTGATGTTTCTGACTCGTTGAAGATGATGCAACCTGATTCTGATATTTCTACATTTAAATTTAAGCTTGAACACCTCCGCGTGTTACTCAGGGAGGTTTTAGCTGCTCTGAATGACTGTGATACAATTGCAGTGCCAGAGAAATTGTGTAGACTGGATAAATACTATGCAGTGCCGGTGTGTACTGATGTTTTTCCAATACCTAAAAGGTTTACAGAAATTATTGCTAAGGAATGGGATAGACCAGGTGTGCCGTTCTCTCCCCCTCCTATTTTTAGAAAAATGTTTCCAATAAATGCCACCACGCAGGACTTATGGTAGACAGTTCCTAAGGTGGAGGGAGCAGTTTCTACTCTAGCAAAGCATACTACTATCCCTGTCGAGGACAGTTTTGCTTTCTTAGATCCAATGGATAAAAAGTTAGAGGGTTACCTTAAGAAAATGTTTATTCAACAAGGTTTTATCCTACAGCCCCTTGCATGCATTGCTCCTGTCACTGCTGCTGCGGCATTCTGGTTTGAGTCTCTGGAAGAGGCTTTATAGGTAGCGACTCCATTGGATGACATACTTGACAAGCTTAGAGCACTTAAGCTAGCCAATTCTTTTGTTTCTGATGCCATTGTTCATTTGACTAAACTAACGGCTAAGAATTCTGGTTTTGCTATCCAGGCGCGCAGAGCGCTATGGCTTAAATCATGGTCAGCTGACGTTACTTCAAAGTCTAAGCTGCTTAAACATTCCATTCAAGGGGCAGACCCTATTCGGGCCTGGTTTGAAGGAGATTATTATTTCAAATGTTTTTTTATTGAAGTTCATCATATTATACAACATATTCGAGTCAGACGTTTGTATTCTTTGTGAATACACACATATACATTAACAAAACATATCTTATATCATACTTGTCTTAGGTTTCTCCCATACCGGAAGTGAATATACACGCAAGAACGAAAAACAAGACACTTGTTCTTAACTTCACTTTTCCAAACTTAAAATGATCCTTCCAAGAAGAAAAGGCAAAATCTGATTTACATACACTTAATTTTTACAAAAATAAAAAATCTGTGTACCTCGAAAAAAAACAGCAGAGAAGCACGTAGCGCTGAAGCGTGAGGAAAGGGGAGGGCAGGGCGGCGGGAAAAGAAGGAAGAGAAAAAAAAAATTCCTTGTATACACGCACCCCTGCTTACATTAACCTGTATCAACTGACCTCTCTGTTAGCCACGACTAGGCAATACGCCGGATACCGTCAGATTTAAGAATGGTACTGCGTTCTGAAAAGGCTTTAAAAATACCCCCTGCTGCTCTGATGTCCAAGAGCTTAATCAGGCTTCCCCATTTTTTAAATAATTCTTAAACTGTTTTTCTGAATCAGCCTTGAGGTTCTGCCTTTCTACAAACATCTGTGTTTTAATGATGTTGGTAACTTCCTCATACAGGGAGTTTCTCTTTGTCTCCATTTTTTGAAAAGCAGACTACGTGCTACCAGTATAACTAATTGACCAACCTGTCTATCCCCCCATAATGGGCGACTTTTTTAAGAAAAATATATGTCTGCCTGTAACTCAATTTTACTCTGGAGATAACAATTTAACCAATACTGAGCCTTTGCCCAGTATTGCCTTACTTTTGGCAACTCCAGATACAGTGTAAAAGGTCTGCACCTGCCCTTGTACATCTAAAACAGCTCCTGCCTTTAACTCCGTCCATTTGGCCATTCTAGCTGGAGTCAAATAGAAGTTGTTTATGATTTTGCACTGTGACCTTCTCCAGCTAATACCTGAAGTCGCCTCGACCGCAAGTTTAATACTTTCTAATATATCCTCTCCTTGTAACCTTTCAAAATATTTATTGAATTTTCTCCTTGGCCAGGTTAATATGGTTCCAATCCCTTATTTGTCAGAACTTTTTGATACCACCAGGAAATTGAAACATTTCCCTGCTTGGTAGAGTTTTAGGCCCCGGAGCTATTTGAAACACTCCCCATCATTTGCCACTTCTCTATTAGCTCTTTCAATATAATGGCGTATCTGCAGTATGCATAAAAATTATTGGTTGGGAGGTGATATTGTTCTACGAGGCTCTGAAAGGTGTACAGGTCTAGGCCCCGTCCCTATCAATTTTTTAGTTGCGCAAAATAACTTAGGCCTTTCTCCTCCAGTCCGAAAAATACTGGATGATCGGTAAATATGAGACACACGAAATTCCTGTCCACTAGAGAGCAGTATAGCTGCCACCCTCTAATAATATTAGCAAATGTTAACATTCCATCCACATTCTGGGGCAGCTTCCTATATGAACAATGTAGCATAGCTAGAGGGCTGAAAGGTCTGATCAGCTCCGCGTCTAGCTTTATAGTATGTTACGTATCAGATCTCGTCAGCCAATCTAATCCAAATTTGGCCAGGGCTATTAGATTGTAATGTCTAATATTTGGAATAGAGAACCCTGCTTATACTTTGGAGTTGCTCATTTTATCTATAGAAATTCTTGGTCTCTTTTTCCCCAAATAAGGAAGAGCAGGCTTTATATATCTAGTTATATCTTTCCTTTGTACGAGGAGGGGTAGCGTTTTGCAGCAAAAAATAAGATTTTAGGAAATATAATTGTCTTAATTATCATACATCTGGCGATATTGACAGAAAAAGTAGATTCCACTTATTAAGGTTAGTTGAATTTTATCAAAGAATTCCTTGAAATTTAATTGATACCATTCCCTGGGGTTCCTAGTAATCTTAATCCCTAGGTAGTAATGGCCTTCACTTCTCTGAAGGTATGATTACAACTTTGCCTTGTTTTATTGACCCATAATAGCTCTGATTTTTTAGGGTTAATTTTGTAACCCGAGAAGGTACTATACTCTGTAATAATTTCCAGAATATGGAATAGAGTTTACTGTATCTTGCAGAAATAAAAGTATATCGTCCGCATATAAAGAAATGAGTAAAGTCTCCCCTGCCCAATCTTGACTGGTTGTATCTGTTTGCCGCAGATATACTGCAAGGGTTCTAAGGCGAGATCAAATAGGAGTGGGGAAAATGGACAGCCCTGACGGGTTCCTTTCTCTAGGGTAATGTGTTGCGTTAATTCCCCATTCACTAGCAGCTGTGACCTTGGTTCCCTATAGACCATTCTCACCAAATCAACCAACCGGCCCGAGAAACCAAAGTTTTCAAGAGAGTTTATGAGATGATTCCATTCAATGGAGTCAAAGGCTTTTCTTTCATGTAATTAGCAAGAGTCCATGAGCTAGTGAAGTATGGGATATACATTCCTACCAGGAGGGGCAAAGTTTCCCAAACCTTAAAATGCCTATAAATACACCCCTCACCACACCCACAAATCAGTTTTACAAACTTTGCCTCCTATGGAGGTGGTGAAGTAAGTTTGTGCTAGATTCTACATTGATATGCGCTCAGCAGCAGGTTGGAGCCCGGTTTTCCTCTCAGCGTGCAGTAAATGTCAGAGGGATGTGAGGAGAGTATTACCTATTTGAATGCAATGATCTCCTTCTACGGGGTCTATTTCATAGGTTCTCTGTTATCGGTCGTAGAGATTCATCTCTTACCTCCCTTTTCAGATCGACGATATACTCTTATATATATACCATTACCTCTGCTGATTTTCGTTTCAGCACTGGTTTGGCTTTCTACAACATGTAGATGAGTGTCCTGGGGTAGTAAGTCTTATTTTCTGTGACACTCTAAGCTCATGGTTGGGCACTTTTTTATAAAGTTCTAAAATATGTATTCAAACATTTATTTGCCCTTGACTCAGGATGTTCAACATTCCTTATTTTCACGACAGTCAGTTTCATATTTAGGGATAATGCATTTGATTCAATCATTTTTTCTTACCTTAAAAATTTGACTTTTTTCCTGTGGGCTGTTAGGCTCGCGGGGGCTGAAAATGCTTCATTTTATTGCGTCATTCTTGGCGCTGACTTTTTTGGCGCAAAAAACTTTTTTCTGTTGCGTCATTTTTGACGTTCTTTTGCGTCAAAAGTGTCGGCGTTCCGGATGTGGCGTCATTTTTGGCGCCAAAAGCATTTAGGCGCCAAATAATGTGGGCGTCTTATTTGGCGCTAAAAAAATATGGGCGGTCACTTTTGTCTCCACATTATTTAAGTCTCATTATTTTTTGCTTCTGGTTGCTAGAAGCTTGTTCACTGGCATTTTTTCCATTCCTGAAACTGTCATTTAAGGAATTTGATCAATTTTGCTTTATATGTTGTTTTTTTCTATTACATATTGCAAGATGTTCCACGTTGCAACTGAGTCAGAAGATACTTCAGGAAAATCGCTGCCCGGTGCTGGAGCTACCAAAGCTAAGTGTATCTGCTATAAACTTTTGGTATCTGTTCCTCCAGCTGTTGTTTGTATTAAATGTCATGACAAACTTGTTAATGCAGATAAAATTTCCTTTAGTACTGTTACATTACCTGTTGCTGTTCCGTCAACATCTAATACTCAGACTGTTCCTGATAACATAAGAGATTTTGTTTCTAAATCCATTAAGAAGGCTATGTCTGTTATTTCTCCTTCTAGTATACATAAAAGTCTTTTAAAACTTCTCTTTTTTCAGATGAATTTTTAAATGAACATCATCATTCTGATACTGATAATGGTTCTTCTGGTTCAGAGGTTTCTGTCTCAGAGGTTGATGCTGATAAATCTTATATTTGTTCAAGATGGAATTATTCGTTCTTTACTTAAAGAAGTATTAATTGCATTAGGAATTGAGGATTCTGGTCCTCTTGATACTAAATCTAAACGTTTAAATAAGGTTTCTAAATCTCCTGTAGTTATTCCAGAAGTGTTTCCTGTCCCTGGTGCTATTTCTGAAGTAATTTCCAGGGAATGGAATAATTTGGGTAATTCATTTACTCCTTCTAAAAACGTTTTAAGCAATTATATCCTGTGCCATCTGACAGATTAGAGTTTTGGGACAAAATCCCTAAGGTTGATGGGGCTGTCTCTACTCCTGCTATATCTTTAGCGGATGTTGCTGCAGCTTCAACTTTTTGGTTAGAAACTTTAGCGCAACAAATAACAGATCATAATTCTCATTGCATTATTATTCTATAACATGCTAATTATTTTATTTGTGATGCCATCTTTGATATCATTAGAGTTGATGTCAGGTATATGTCTCTAGCTTTTTTAGCTAGAAGAGCTTTATGGCTTAAAACTTGGAATGCTGATATGTCTTCTAAGTCAACTTTGCTATCCCTTTCTTTCCAGGGTAATAAATTATTCGGTTCTCAGTTGGATTCTTTTATCTCAACTGTTACTGGAGGGAAGGGAACTTTTTTACCACAGGATAAAAAATCTAAAGTTGAATTTAGGTCTAATAATCATTTTCGTTCCTTTCATCACAACAAAGAACAAAAGCCTGATCCTTCATCCTCAGGAGCGGTATCAGTTTGGAAACCTTCTCTAGTTTGGAATATATCCAAGCCTTATAGAAACCCAAAGCCAGCTCCTAAGTCCACATGAAGGTGTGGCCCTCATTCCAGCTCAGCTGGTACGGGGCAGATTACGTTTTTTTCAAAGAAATTTGGATCAATTCCGTTCACAATCTCTGGTTTCAGAACATTGTTTCAGAAGGGTACAGAATTGGCTTCAAGTTAAGGCCTCCTGCAAAGAGATTCTTTTTTTCTTTCCCGTGTCCCAGTAACCCAGCAAAGGCTCAAGCATTTCTGAAATGTGTTTTCAGATCTAGAGTTGGCTGGAGTAATTATGCCAGTTCCAGTTCTGGAACAGGGGCTGGGGTTTTTTATTCAATCTCTTCATTGTACCAAAGAAGGTCAAATCCTTCAGACCAGTTCCGGATCTATCAATATTGAATCGTTATGTAAGGATACCAACATTCAAGATGGTAACTGTAAGGGACTATCCTGCCTTTAGTTCAGCAAGGGCATTATATGTCTGCAATAGATTTACAGGATGCATATCTGCATATTCCGATTCATCCAGATCACTTTTAGTTTCTGAGATTCTCTTTTTCTAGACAAGCATTACCAGTTTGTGGCTCTACCGTTTGGCTAGCATCAGCTTCAAGAATTTTTACAAAGGTTCTCGGTGCCTTCTGTCTGTAATCAGAGAACAGGGTATTGGTTTTTCCTTATTTGGACGATATCTTGGTACTTGCTCAGTCTTCACATTTAGCAGAATCTCATACGAATCGACTTGTGTTGTTTCTTCAAGATCATGGTTGGAGGATCAATTTACCAAAAAGTTAATTGATTCCTCAGACAAAGGGTAACCTTTTTAGGTTTCCAGATAGATTCAGTGTCCCATGACTCTGTCTTTGTCGGACAAGAGACGTCTAACATTGATATCAGCTTGTCAAAACCTTCAGTCACAATCATTCCCTTTGGTAGCCTTATGCATGGAAATTTTAGGTCTTATGACTGCTGCACTCGGACGCGATCTCCTTTGCTCATTTTCACATGCGACCTCCTTCAGCTCTGTATGCTGAACCAATGGTGCAGGGATTACACAAAGACTATCTCAATCAATATCTTTAAAACCGATTGTCGACACTCTCTGACGTGGTGGACAGATCACCATCGATTAGTTCAGGGGCCTTCTTTTTGTTCTTCCGACCTGGGGACTGTAATTTCAACAGATGCAAGTCTTACAGGTTGGGAGCTGTGTTGGGGGTCTCTGACGGCACAAGGGGTTTGGGAATCTCAGGAGGTGAGATTACCGATCAATATTTTGGAACTCCGTGCAATTTTCAGACCTCTTCAGTCTTGGCCTCTTCTGAAGAGAGAGTCGTTCATTTGTTTTCAGACAGACAATGTCACAACTGCTGGCATACATCAATCATCAAGGAGGGACTCACAGTCCTCTGGCTATGAAAGAAGTATCTCGAATTCTGGTATTGGGCGGAATCCAGCTCCTGTCTAATCTCTGCGGTTCATTTCCCAGGTATAGACAATTGGGAAGCGGATTATCTCAGTCGCCAAACGTTACATCCGGGCGAATGGTCTCTTCTCCAGAGGTATTTCTTCAGATTGTTCAAATGTGGGAACTTCCAGAAATAGATCTGATGGCTTCTCATCTAAATAAGAAACTTCCCAGGTATCTGTTCAGATCCCGGGATCCTCAGTCGGAGGCAGTGAATGCTTTATCACTTCCTTTGAAGTATCATCCTGCCTATATCTTTCCGCCTCTAGTTCTTCTCTCCAAGAGTAATCTCCAAGATCTGAAGGAATGCTCGTTTGTTCTGCTGGTAGCTCTCCAGCATGGCCTCACAGGTTTTGGTATACGGATCTTGTTCGGATGGCCTCTTGCCAACCTGTGGACTCTTCCGTTAAGACCAGACCCTTCTGTCGCAAGGTCCTTTTTTTCCATCAGGATCTCAAATCCTTAAATTTAAAGGTATGGAGATTGAACGCTTGATTCTTGGTCAAAGAGGTTTCTCTGACTCTGTGATTATTACTATGTTACAGGCTCGTAAAATCTGTATCTAGAGAGATAAATTATAGAGTCTGGAAGACATATTTCTTGGTGTCTTCTCATTATTTTTCCTGGCATTCTTTTAGAATTCCAAGAATTTTACAGTTTCTTCAGGATGGTTTAGATAAAGGTTTGTCCGCAAGTTCCTTGACAGGACAAATCTCTGCTCTTTCTGTTCCTTTTTCACAGAAAGATTGCTAATCTTCCTGATTTTTCATGTTTTGTACAAGACTTGTAGTTCGTATAAAAACCTGTCATTAAGTCAATTTCTCCTCCTTGGAGTTTGAATTTGGTTCTGGGGGTCTCTTCTAGCTCCTCCTTTTGAACCCATGGCATTCATTGGACATTAAACTTCTTTCTCTGGAAGTTTTTGTTTCTATTGGCCATCTCTTCTGCCAGAGAGTCTCTGAATTATCTGCTCTTTCTTGTGAGTCTCCTTTTCTGATTTTTCATCAGGATAAGGTCGGTGTTGCGAACTTCTTTTGAATTTTTTCCTAAGGTTGTGATTTCTAACA
Organism: Bombina bombina; assembly: GCF_027579735.1. Taxonomy (NCBI): domain Eukaryota; kingdom Metazoa; phylum Chordata; class Amphibia; order Anura; family Bombinatoridae; genus Bombina; species Bombina bombina. The sequence goes on from NC_069509.1 coordinate 116,372,618, forward strand.
ACATTAGTAGAGAAATTGTGGTTCTTCATTATGTCCTAATCCTAAGAATTCTAAGGAGAAATCATTGCATTCTTTGGATGTTGTTAGAGCTTTTGAAATATTATGTTGAAGCTACTAAGTCTTTCCGAAAGACTTCTAGTCTATTTGTCATCTTTCTCCGGTTCTAGAAAGGCCAGAAAGCTTCTGCCATTTCTTTGGCATCTTGGTTGAAATCTTTAATTCATCATGCCTATGTCGAGTCGGGTAAAACTCCGCCTCAAAGGATTACAGCTCATTCTACTAGGTCAGTTTTCTACTTCCTGGGCGTTTAGGAATGAAGCTTCGGTTGATCAGATTTGCAAAGCAGCAACTTGGTCCTCTTTGCATACTTTTACTAAATTCTACCATTTTGATGTGTTTTCTTCTTCTGAAGCAGTTTTTGGTAGAAAAGTACTTCAGGCAGCGGTTTCAGTTTGAATCTTCTGCTTATGTTTTCATTAAACTTTATTTTGGGTGTGGATTATTTTCAGCAGGAATTGGCTGTCTTTATTTTATCCCTCCCTCTCTAGTGACTCTTGCGTGGAAAGATCCACATCTTGGGTAGTCATTATCCATACGTCCACTAGCTCATGGACTCTTGCTAATTACATGAAAGAAAACATAATTTATGTAAGAACTTACCTGATAAATTCATTTCTTTCATATTAGCAAGAGTCCATGAGGCCCACCCTTTTTTGTGGTGGTTATGATTTTTTTGTATAAAGCACAATTATTCCAATTCCTTATTTTTTTTTTATGCTTTCGCACTTTTTTCTTATCACCCCACTTCTTGGCTATTCGTTAAACTGATTTGTGGGTGTGGTGAGGGGTGTATTTATAGGCATTTTAAGGTTTGGGAAACTTTGCCCCTCCTGGTAGGAATGTATATCCCATACGTCACTAGCTCATGGACTCTTGCTAATATGAAGAAATGAATTTATCAGGTAAGTTCTTACATAAATTATGTTTTTCAGCATCAATGGTGATTAAAGCAAAATCCTTTTTCTTGATGTTATAAGAATCCCTTCTGCGCTGTTGGCCGATCTGGTAAAAATGGTCCACCACTGTCAATACTCTTCTCATGAACCGAGCCAAACCGAGTTCCTATATGGGATGAAACCTGCCTGGTCTGTATGTATCAGTTTGCCTATGAGACTCTTTAATCTGCCGGCAATAATTGACATCAGTATTTTATAGTCCTGATTTAACAGGGAGATTGGACGGTAGGCAGATAACTCATCTGGATTTTTACCCTTCTTATATATCAGGGTGACAATTGAGTCTGAGAAATACGGGGGTTTTAAAGCTTGTGATAAGAAGTAATCATTATATAGATTCTTTAATGTAGTGCCAATAGTGGCTGATAGAATTTTATAAAATTCGATCGGGAGACCGTCAGGGCCTGCTGCTTTTCCTGATTTTGTCCTTTGTATTACCTTGTCTATTTCTGACTCTGTTATGGCCGCATTAATATGTTCTAGATCTACTGCTGTTATTTTTGGTAGTTCGATTTTTCCCCAGAATTTTGCCTTAGCCCTTTCATCTATTCCACTGCTGGAATATATATTATGAAAATACTTGTAAAATGCTTCCCTAATCTCTGCAGGTTGAGTTATTACCTTGTTGCCATCTTTTATTGTTACTATGGTATTTTTCTTTTGTCTGAACTTTACTATTTTAACCAGATGTTTGGCTGAAACCCCCTGATATCCTTGAAACTTAGACCTTGCCTTAAGATCTTCCCCTGCCCATTTCTCTCTGAAAAAATCCTCCCTTTCATTTTTAGCGGAGGTATATCTATGCCATCTGTCTTGATTCGGAGATTGGAGGTATCTGTTATATGCATTCCTAAGCTGGTTGGCCAGTTGTAACTCTCTTGCTTTCAATTTACGTGTTAGCTTAACCATGTATCCCTTAATTTCTCCACGCATGACAGCTTTCCCTGCTTCCCAAAAGGTTTCGGTTTTGTTAATATATTCTTTATTCAGATCACAATATTCTGACCATTTTAAATTTAACCAGTTAGTAAACTGTATATTTTGACTCATATAGGCAGGAAAGTGAAACGAATTCCCAGGTCTTCTGACCCTCTTATCTGGCCAAACCAGCAAACTTATAATGGCATGATCAGATAACAATATGTCTGCTATTTGGGTTTCAATTTCAAGCTTAGCTATTTGCTGACTTATCAAAAATAAGTCAATACGGGAAAAGCTCCTGTGTGCTTTAGATTCGCATGTATATACCCGCTCGTCCGGGTGTTGCTGTCGCCAAATATCATTCAACTTTAATGTCTTAATGTAGTTCCTAAAAAATTTGGCTTCTCTATTATTTGCTTGACGGCTTCTGTCTCTAGACCTATCTATCTCTGGGAATAACGTAAGATTCATATCTCCCGCTATTATCAAATTCCGCTCTAAATATGGTATGAGTTTCTGTTGGATCCTTTGCCAGAAGTTTTTCTCAAGTTTGTTTGGAGCGTAAATATTGCAAAAGGTCCAACAGGTGCCCTCTATCTGCATCTGGAGGATTATGTACCTACCCTGCTGGTCACACTCTTGTTTAAGCAATTTATAATTAACCTTTTTGTTTATGATAATGGCCACCCCACACTTACGCTTGTTGCATGAGGTAGCTATAATTTCTGCCACCCAGTTAACTTTCAGTTTTACTATTTCATGATCCTTCAGATGCAGTTCCTGCAGGAAAATAATATCCGCTTTCTCCCCTTTCAGCATTCTCAAAACATTCTTCCGTTTAATGGGGGAGGTTATACCCCCCACATTCCACGACACTAACTTTAGAGGTTCCGCCATTTTAATCTAAAATACGAAACAAAAACAACAACACAAAAAAAAAAAACCCCCCAAAAAAAAACCAAAAAAAAAAAAAGAAGGGGCCGCCCATTCTCCCCCCCCCCTTTCCACAACCTATTATTATATTGAATATTTTAAAATTCTGATTCGAGCTTCTTACTTTTAATAACCTTGCAACATAGAATTTCCCTCTTAAACATTTAAGATTCATATATATTCTTATTACTTTAAATAACCTTGTAAGATGAAAATACCCATTCAGACTTCTATGTTATTCTCCTGACAGAAATCTTGTGCTTCTTTTACTGAATTTAACACAACTCTCCCTTCCATGGTTAAAACCGTTATTTTGGCTGGATAAATCAGTGCTGCTTTAAGCCCAGCCCTAATCAACCCTGAGCAAAATGGGGCCATGACCCTCCTCCTTGCGGCTGTCTCGGCCGAAAAGTCCTGAAATAACAGGACTTTTTTCCCTTCAATTGTTAGTGTTTGTAGTTTCCTGAAGTGTTGCATGATATTGATCTTGTCCTGAAAATTCAAGTACCTAATTAGAACCATCCTGGGACGTGTGTTTCCATCTGTGTGAGTCCTAGCACTTCCTACCCTGTGCGCTCATTCTACCTGGAGTGTGTCCCTATCTGTCTGAATCCCTAATAGCGTGGGTAGTGTAGTTGCTGCAAATTTCAGGAGGTCCTGGAACTCTCTACTCTCTGGGAGTCCCACTACCCTGACATTGTTCCGGCGGGATCTGTCCTCCAGATCTTCCACCTTTAACATGAGTGCCTTAATTTTGTCTGTGTTTTCCTTCATATTTATATCTTGGATATTCAGTTTATCTTCTGCTTCTGAGACCCTAGACTCTATTTCTGCCATTCTGACTGAGAACTGTCTGATCTCCTGTGATAAATCTGCAATATCTTTTTTACCAGTTCAAACTGCGGGAGTAAAAGATCCGCTAGTTGATTTATAGTCATTTGTGTGTCTTGATTTACAGAGGGACTTTCCAGACTAGCCTCAATGCCAGCTTCTTGACCTAATCTCTGTTTCCTGTCTTTCCTTGGTGGCATGGCGGGGGACTTATTTTTTGTATTTGTCATGTATTTGTCCATCGGGACTAATAGGACCTATTCCTAAAGGTGGCTACAGTATATACACTTCTATCAGGGACAGAGATAGTCTGGCTTTTTTCCTCTTTTCCCCTTCCCTTTCTCAGCTGCGTAGCTCTGTATCAGTTTATAGTTCACCTCTGTGTTTTAGTGATACTTTACATATTTAGTACACCTCTTTGATTGCGTGCCAACTCGCCTGCAGTATTTATGTTTTTACAGCGACAGAAACCTGTATGGGTCCCCAAATTATTACCTAACAAGTGCCTTACGAACCTTAAACTTTCTGTTACTGTGTCTGTGCTTATCTTCTGTGCAGTTTTAGTGCCCTTTAAATTTTTTGAGAGAAAAGAGAAAAAGGTGAAGGAAAAAAAAGATGAAAAGAGAAAGGCAGGGACAGAGTTAATATGTCTATTCTGAGACTTATTGTAGGTGCCTATGTGATTAAATTTACCAATGTGTTTATAGTGCGTGCAATTATGTGCTTACCATGTTATGCAATAATCCTCTTACATTTAAGAGTTATATACATCAGAAGAAAGAAGAGGGGAAACATAAAAAGAATGAAGGCAGGAAGCCAGGAGAGAGGGAAAAAGAAAAGAGCAGCGTCCTTTTCAAGTGCACCTAAGGCTAGTATACCCACCTATCTAGCCTTCTGTGAACCTTTTATTTTTGTAGACTTGTGGGCTTGTGTAATTAAGAATATGTGGACACAGCAGGAAGAAGTCTAAAATTACTGCCACTGACTAAGAACCTGTAGTGTGGTCTTATACATGCTCCAAAATTACTGACTAATAAACCCTTTGGCGTATAGATATTCTTATGGAGTCTGTCGGTCTTTGTGCAGTTTAACCAATATTAAATTTGCTGATTATTCAGCGTGCCCTTATATGAGCCTTATACCTTTACATAGACATGCATTTTTTAGTGGTGGGGACCTCCCCCAAAAAAGAGAAAAGAAAAAAAAAAAAAAGAAAAAAAAAAAGGAGGACACAGAAAGAGGAAAATGTGAAAAATTTCAGATCATACACTGAATAGATAAACCAGGTCACAGGTTATACCAGGTCTCCACCGGGGTATCACAAACAAATTATACTCAATGTCCTGTTCTGGGTTATAAACCCCTTATCCGAACTTTCCCTTTTGCCATATATTGAAGTAGAATGGCATGGAGGAAAAAAAGGGTCTCCAGAGCAGTGAAGTTAGCTTTCCAGCGTTTATGTCTGCTCTGCTCTGTTCAATCCCAAGTCCGCACTTTATCCTGATATCAGCTGTTATATTTGCACTAATCTTGTATATTCTGTTTACAGACTAGTCTCTTTTTTAGAGGGATGCTATCTGAAAAGCAATAATTCTGTACCCCAGGGTGGAGTGCGGGGTTCTTGGCAGACACAGCTTTGATAAATCAGTCAGCAGCGTGTAGTATCTAGTTAATTCTATTTTTCAGAAGGTGAATCTTTGCCGAGTATCTAGCTCGTCTTTCCAAAGGCACCTTTATTATCCTTTTACTACATTAACACAAAAGGTCCCTTCAGTTTATAGGGGGACAAGATCCTTCAGTGATAGTTCAATATTGATTATATCAGGGATTTATAATCGTAAGGGGATGTTGCTTACTTACCCCCCCGCTGTCTTCACGGCGTCTATGCTGTGCTTCTGCTTGTTGGCGTGTCTCTCTCTCCCAGGAGGACCTCAGTCTATGCGTATTACTTGCGGCGACAGCGTTCTAAGGCGACCAGGCGCCAACTCTCCACGAACTGCCTGGCCCGCAAGTGTGACGTCAGTTGTCTGTGCCGTCTTACGGAGGGGGGGTAAGATGGTTCCGGTCTCTGCTGTTTGCGCAGAACAAGTTCTTTCCCTGTATAGGTAAGATCTATGCTGCTTTCCTCCGAGACTTTATCCCACTTGATCTGACCTCTGTGCCGATGGAACCGGGTTCCCTGTCCCAACTGGGACAATTCTCTCTCAGATCGGAGTACGCCGCTGTCAGCTTTAAGTATGTAATGTTCCCTTCATCGGCTGCAGTCTGTCACTTGTCAGGTACTGTATTGTAGCCGGCAGGGCATGGCTGGTCATGGTGGATCTCAAAGTCTTTTCCGCTTTGGCTCTGTGTTTACGGCTGAATCCGGTCAGCCTAAAAGGAGTTAATAAACTTCCTGAAGTCACTTTCCTTCCCCCAGGCAGGGTGTATCGTTTCCCCGGCAATAGGGCTCAGTGGCTGGGAATCTGTTGGTTAGTTGCTCCACAAACAGAGGAGCTGGAGCGCACACTCCTTGCTCAACGCTCCTCCCACAGGAAGTCAATCGGAATTAAGTTTAAAAATCTTGAAGGAGATTATTGCTGATATCACTGGAGGAAAAGGTCATGCCCTTCCTCAGGATAGGTCCAAATCAAAGGCCAAACAGTCTAATTTTCGTGCCTTTCCAAACTTCAAGGCAAGTGCGGCATCAACTTCCTCTAATGCAAAACATGAGGGAACTTTTGCTCAGTCCAAGACGGTCTGGAGACCTAACCAAACCTGGAACAAGGGTAAGCAGGCCAAAAAGCCTGCTGCTGCCTCTAAGACAGCATGAAGGAACGGCCCCCTATCCGATAATGGATCTAGTAGGGGGCAGACTTTCGCTCTTCGCCCAGGCGTGGGCAAGAGATGTTCAGTATCCCTGGGCGTTGGAAATTATATCCCAGGGATATCTTCTGGACTTCAAGGCTTCCCCCCCAAAAGGGAGATTTCACCTTTCACAATTATCTGCAAACCAGATAAAGAGAGAGGCATTCTTACACTGTGTACAAAACCTCCTAGTTATGGGAGTGATCCATCCAGTTCCAAAGGAGGAACAGGGACAGGGTTTTTTTCTCAAATCTGTTTGTAGTTCCCAAAAAAGAGGGAACCTTCAGACCAATCTTGGATCTAAAGATCTTAAACAAATTCCTCTGAGTTCCATCATTCAAGATGGAGACTATTCGTACCATCCTACCTATGATCCAGGAGGGTCAATACATGACTACAGGGGATTCTCTTCTCTGGTGGCTATCTCGGGTCCATCTGTTCAAAGGTATGACCTTTCGCAGGCCAGATTGGACAATTGTGATGACAGATGCCAGCCTTCTAGGTTGGGGTGCAGTCTGGAACTCCCTGAAGGCTCAGGGATCGTGGACTCAGGAGGAGTCACTCCTTCCAATAAACATTCTGGAACTAAGAGCGATATTCAATGCTCTTCAGGCTTGGCCTCATCTAGCGACAATGAGGTTCATCAGATTTCAGTCGGACAACATCACGACTGTGGCTAACATCAACCATCAAGGGGGAACAAGGAGTTCCCTAGCGATGTTAGAAGTCTCAAAGATAATTCACTGGGCAGAGATTCACTCTTGCCACCTATCAGCTATCCATATCCCAGGTGTAGAGAACTGGGAGGCGGATTTTCTAAGTCGACAGACTTTTCATCCGGGGGAGTGGGAACTCCATCCGGAGGTGTTTGCACAATTGGTTCATCGTTGGGGCAAACCAGAACTGGATCTCATGGCATCTCGCCAGAACGCCAAGCTTCCTTGTTATGGATCCAGATCCAGGAACCCCAGGGCAACGCTGATAGATGCTCTAGCAGCGCCTTGGTCCTTCAACCTGGCTTATGTGTTTCCACCGTTTCCTCTGCTCCCTCGACTGATTGCCAAAATCAAGCAGGAGAGAGCATCAGTGATCTTGATAGCACCTGCATGGCCACGCAGGACTTGGTATGCAGATCTGGTGGACATGTCATCCTTTCCACCATGGACTCTGCCGCTGAGACAGGACCTTCTACTTCAGGGTCATTTCAACCATCCAAATCTAATTTCTCTGAGGCTGACTGCCTGGAGATTGAACGCTTGATTTTATCAAAGAGTGGTTTCTCCGAGTCAGTCATTGATACCTTAATTCAGGCACGAAAGCCTGTCACCAGGAAAATCTATCATAAGATATGGCGGAAATATCTTTATTTGTGTGAATCCAAGGGCTACTCATGGAGTAAGGTCAGGATTCCCACGATATTATCTTTTCTCCAAGAAGGATTGGAGAAAGGATTGTCAGCTAGTTCCTTAAATGGACAGATTTCTGTGCTATCTATTCTTTTGCACAAGCGTCTGGCGGATGTCCCAGACGTTCAGGCATTATGTCAGGCTTTAGTTAGAATCAATCCTGTGTTTAAACCTGTTGCTCCACCATGGAGTTTAAATTTGGTTCTTAAAGTTCTTCAGGGGGTTTCGTTTGAACTTCTTCATTCCATAGATATCAAACTTTTATCTTGGAAAGTTCTTTTTTTGGTAGCTATTTCCTCAGCTCGTAGAGTTTCCGAGTTATCTGCCTTACAATGTGATTCTCCTTATCTGATCTTCCATGCAGATAAGGTAGTTCTGCGTACCAAACCTGGGTTTTTACCTAAGGTGGTATCTAATAAGAATATCAATCAAGAGATTGTTGTTCCGTCTTTGTGTCCTAATCCTTCTTCAAAGAAGGAACGTCTATTGCACAATCTGGATGTGGTTCATGCTTTAAAGTTTTACTTACAAGCTACTAAAGATTTTCATCAAACATCTGCTTTGTTTGTTGTCTACTCTGGACAAAGGAGAGGTCAAAAGGCTTTGGCAACCTCTCTTTCTTTTTGGCTAAAAAGCATAATCCGCTTAGCCTATGAGACTGCTGGCCAGCAGCCTCCAGAAAGGATTACAGCTCATTCTACTAGAGCTGTGGCTTCAACATGGGCCTTTAAAAATTAGGCTTCTGTTGAACAGATTTGCAAGGCGGCGACTTGGTCTTCGCTTCATACTTTTTAAAAATTCTACAAATTTGATACTTTTGCTTCTTCGGAGGCTATTTTTGGGAGAAAGGTTTTACAGGCAGTGGTACCTTCCGTTTAAGTACCTGCCTTGTCCCTCCCTTCATCCGTGTACTTTAGCTTTGGTATTGGTATCCAACAAGTAATGGATGATCCGTGGACTGGATACACCTTACAAGAGAAAACATAATTTTTGCTTACCTGATAAATTTATTTCTCTTGTGGTGTATCCAGTCCATGGCCCGCCCTGTCATTTTAAGGCAGGTATTTTTTAATTTTAAACTACAGTCACCACTGCACCCTATGGTTTCTCCTTTCTCTGTTTGTTTTCGGTCGAATGACTGGATATGGCAGTTAGGGGAGGAGCTATATAGACAGCTCTGCTGTGGGTGTCCTCTTGCAACTTCCTGTTGTGAATGAGAATATCCCACAAGTAATGGATGATCCGTGGACTGGATACACCACAAGAGAAATACATTTATCAGGTAAGCATAAATTATGTTTCTTTATAAGAATTTTTTAATTTTTCTAAATCCCTTTCCTAAGTATATTTCCAGTTAGTCCTACTTTAAATTACAAATAAAAAATAAAGCTGAGTAAATCCATGCAACTGTACACCCCTGCAAATAACCACAAAAAAAAGCATATCTGCAGTTTAGCCAATCAACGTATGACTGTGGGGAGTTAAACATATATGAGAAAATGGAAATAAAAACACATTATTAAGCAGAAAACACTTTTGAATCCCTTTAAATTTTATAAATGACTAAAATATTTTACAGCATCACACTGTCGTTCTGCGTGGCAGCCCTAGGGCCTACATGGTGGCATATTTTTGTTTCTTGAGAACTATAATCAGACAACCCTGTCTTGATCTGTTAAACACAATTTAGCTGGTATGGAAATTAAACTAATTTACAGCAGATTATACACCTAATCTCACATTCAATACATCCAAATTTTATTATGTTCTTCGAACACAGGTATTTATGGAGATCAGAAATATGTAGTGTTTTTCATCTGTGCTGCCAACACATTTGCAGACTGTTCCGTTGGTTTCTGAGCAGTGATTTATGGAACAATAAAGAGAAAATGCATAATGTATGCCATATAACTGCTGAGAGCTTCAGTATATGATGCTAATGCAGAGTTTTAAGAATGTAATTGAATTGGTACTTCATTGTCTACTTGTATGTATTGGGATAAATATAATGCTTTTAGAAAACGATAATTGTTACATTATAGAAAAAGCAAAGACTTCCCATTGAGATAGATAATTAGTGTAAATCTAATGAATATTAGTTTTTGGATGGAGTTCGGAATGGGCTTAAACTGTAGTATAACAGTTATTGATCTTAATGGAATATGAACTAATTGTAATTTGTAATGCTTTTGAGGTAACTTAAAAGATATCAATGTTAGTGTTTCAACTGTTTGTATCTAAAAAAAAAAAAAGGTATTTTAAAAACAATTCTAGATTTGTGATTAGGTTATGCTTTAAAAAAATAATGGCCCTGTCCTGAACAAAGCTATATTTTTATTACATTTTTTAGGGGTTTTATCTCTGTTTACATATAGAGCTGTAGGTTTTGAAATAAATATTTTGGCCTAGAATACAAGTGGAGCACATAAATATTAGCGCTATTGTGTATTATAATCATAGCAATCAAAAGCGCTTGTATTTTTGTGCTCTCATTGCAAATACAAAGTTATTCTTTATAGCTTGAGTGATAATTTAGGGGAGTGATGGTTATCCTTGGCACCCCTAATGTTTCTGAACTACATTTCCCAAGATGCTCAACTATACTGCAGAATGCGTAAGGATCATGGGAAATGTAGTTCCAAAACATGTTGGGTGTCAAGGTTGGCCATCATTGGTCTAGGCAGAGTGAACATCTGCATGCCCTCACATAATAGACTTCTATGGAGGCACATAGAAAAAAATAATGTTGGGTATCTCTCGAGGGCTAAGCTGATGTTGCACTAAGCACTAAGACTAATGGACACAAAACATTCCCTTTGATTGGTCTTAAAAAGTGCACTCAAGCAAAAATACTTAACTCACCACTTTTATACGTCTATTATCTAATTTGTTATTTTTCTTGGTATTCTTTGTTGAAGGAGCAGCAATCAACTACTGGGAACTAGCTAAAAGTCAATGGCAAGAGGCACAGGTGCGAGATTACATATGCGGCATAAGTTTCAATGCAACTGCTGAAACTTACGCCACCTGTAAGTTTACCTCACACATCGGGTGAATCACATAAATGGCGCTGGCAGAAGCTATACGGCCGTAAGTTGAACAAACTGACGAGGTTTAAAAATGTGCGCAACTACACATTTCTGGCGTTGCCAGTGACTTATGCCAATATATCTTTTGGAGTTGCGTAAGTTAAAAAAAAAAAGTTGAAATCCCCCGTAAAAATCTAATACAGCTAAAAAAAATTAAAAATAAACCGACATGTCAAAACCCCTAATCCACCTTCCCCCCAGATTGCAATTATTAATACAAGTTATTAACCCCTAATCTGCCATCCCCACACAACACAAACCATTAAAAAAGAATGAATTGGGCACGGTGCCTCTATAAAAGGTGCGCAGACAAAACACGGATGAAGTCATCAAGATGAAACATAAAGAAAGTCAGCACTCTTTTGATGATAGGAGGATAAACGCGGCCTGTGGGAACAGATAAAGAGGCGCCTCATAAAGCAATATTGTCTGGAAAGGAGAATACAAAAATAGCGATGACAGGCCCAGACCAGGTGGGTGAATGGTGCCTAACAACGCAGGCCGGGATCTCAAGTCACCCGACAGACAACCATACCGACCAGACCACGTGGGGATCAATCACTAATCAGAGGTTCCAGGGCATCATTTGTATCAAAGTATACATTGTACGTAGAGCAAATACTGTAAAAGTGTCAAAATTTATTGTAACACAATTTAAAAACAACAACGCGTTTCTCATCCGTATAGGTCGTTTCATCAGGCTGTCATATAAACCTATTATATAAACCTATTAACCCCTAAACCGCCAACCCCAACAACACAAACTTCTATATAAACCTATTAACCTCTGAACAAACATCCCCCCACAACACAAACTACCTAAATAACCTATTAACACCTATACCGCCAAACCCCCACAACGCAAATTACCTAATTAGTCTATTAACACCTAAACCGCCAAAACCCCACAATGCAAATTATCTACTAAAACTGCCAACTCCCCACAATGCAAAGTATTAGCCCCCTGGTCTCGATTGATAGGTCCCCTAGCTGCCGGATGTGGCATTAATGCTTATTTAACTCCTTAATAGCTACTTATTATATGGATGAAATACTTCCAACTAAAATGTAGAAACAAATATTTTTTTCTATAGAAAAACCTAGTGAATAATTTTCCATTTTTGAGATTGTAAATCCTAGCAATGCAGACAGTCCCCCAGGGGTCAATCAGCACCGTTTTCGAAGCACATGATCGCAGTGACGTGACAGAGTGTGTAATAAGCATCTGTCTATTAACTATTGATTCTTACATTGTGGGAAGCAGTCTCACATGTGTGATATTGCCCTGCTTACTGCTTTGTACATGAATCCTATTATGTTTAAACCCTTTGCAGATTGCAAGAACAGGTTTAGTCTATGTTTTTTCAGAATATATATATTATTTATTGCATTATTTATATACTTTCTTTTTATATTTACTTCATGATAACTTAATCTTAAAGGGACATTAAACACTTTGAGATGGTAATATAAAATGATAAATTGCATATATAAAAAAGTCTGCAATATATTTTCATTATTTATTTTGTACCCTTTTCCTGTAATTCCGTTATGAAATTGAGAGCTTTTCAGTTTCTGTTAGAAATGGAAGTGCAGAACACTGTTATATTCCACACAGCCATTGGCTGCACCCTCTAGTGACCTTTTTATAACTGTCCCTAATTGGTCACAGCAGAGAAGTCAACCTAAGTTACAACATGGCAGCTCCCAACTTTACACTTATTTTGTCAAACTTTAAACTTTAAAAAATACATCTATATGTTACTCTCAGACTAATCTTTTCTTTGAATGCATCATTATGTCTAGCATTTATTAAGTGTTTAACGTCCATTTAACCACTTAACGACTGCAATGCACCCTGTGTACGTTGACGATTGTTAAGGGTTTGCCTTCTTGCTATAGCACGGGTCTTGCCGCGAGGGGCAAGACTGTGCTATTAAACCCACCCTCCCTTCTGCAAGCTTGTTAGAATAACATGGTCTTGCCGCTTGACGGAGAGACCATGCTATTAAAAACACACTTCCATAGAAAGACCAGCAAAGTACAGGGTACATCACTGGTCTTTAAGGGGTTAAAGCTAGAAAAACAATCTAAAACTGGACAATATCACTTGGTAAAGAGAGATTTAACTAGACTTTTTCCATCACAATAACTGAAGAAATATTCACAAGATAGAAAAATATCTGATTTTGTACATATAATGAAAAATAAAACTCTGCTATGAGAATCAAGCAGGTGAAAATAAGTATGATTCACTTTATTTTTCTTTTCAACTTACAGTTGATGACTATATGAGGGGAGATGGGAATATTACATCTTACATTGCCATACAATGCTATTAGGAGAAAAAGCTATTCAAAAACCACTGTTGGAGAACAAAAAAAGGGCTGCACTTAGAGGCCTTCAAAAAGATCACTCGGATAACTGTAAGCCTGCCCTAAAGCAAAAGAAGAAAGTTTTGGCTTTAAGCCTGGAGCTTCAATACCGGCCTGAGACATTTATTTATTATAAAACATTCTCCATGTCATCTGCAACAAGCGTAAATCATGAGAACAGATGCAGGTGTGCTAGTTTGTTCAGCAAGGCACTAAGTCCTTTTGGCAATGTGTGTGTTAAAGGGACAGTAAAGTCAAAATTAAACGTTTATGGTATAGATAGAGCATACCATTTTAAACAACTTTCCAATTTACTTCTATTATCATATTTTCTTTATTCCCTTAGTATTAGCCTAGGTGGGCTCATAGGACTTTAGGAGAGTGAACGTGTCTTTAGTAGACATGTGCGATTCGATTCGGTCCGAATCGAAATTCGGCCGAATTTGTCGAATTCGGAGATTCGGTTTAATTCGAATTAGAATCTACCGAATAAATCTGAATCGATTCGAATAAATCCGAATCGATTCGAATTTATTAGGTAGATTCGGATGGCCGTGTATTACACTAGTTTTGTACAGTATATTAGATTTTATCACTCTGCTATGGGTTAAAACTAATATACAGTACATAAACTAGTGTAATACACAGTACATCCCACCTAACACTTACCGAAATTCCCGAATTTCCGAATCGAACCGAACTGAATTGAACCGAATCCAGCCGAATTTTTTCGAATCCGAAAGAATCCGAATGAATCCGAAATGAACTAATTTGTTTTTTTCCGAATTCGAATTGATCTGAACCGAAATTCGAATCGATCGGAACCGAATTTTTCAAAGCTGCACAAGTCTAGTCTTTAGCAGTCTATGGAAGTAGTATTTGCAACATTGTTAGTTACTAATAAGGCTGCCATAGACTGCTAAAGACATGAGCTCTCCTGAAGTCCATATGAGCCCACCTAGATTTACTCTTTAACAAAGGATACCAAGTGAACAAAACAAATGTGATATTAAAAATACATTGGAAAGTTATTTAAAATTACATACTCTGGGGCATGAATGATCAAGTTTCGAATGGAGCTTGATGCCCCTTGTTTCCGGCGAACTTTCAGGCTCGTCGGAAGCAGAAATTATGAAGCAGAGGTCTGAAAACCGCTGCTCCATAACTTGCCCGCCTGCTCTGAGGCCGCGGACAGAAATCAACCCGATCGAATACAATCGGGTTGATTGACACCGAGGGGACGGCATTGCACCAGGAGTTCACAAGAGCTGCTGGTGCAATGATAAATGCCGACAACATATGCTGTCTGCATTTATCGATGTTCGGCGGACATGATACGCAACATCGTATCATGTCCACTCGCACATTAATAAATAGGCCCCTCTATCTAATTCATGAAAGTGTAATTTTGACTTTACTGTCCCTTTAACCAATTTAGGACTGGATTACAAGCGGAGCGCTAATTTATTGCATTAAAATTTGTCCGTTTATGGGTGCCTGATAAATAACCAGCCATTACAAGTGCGAGCTCTGGTTCATTTTTTATAAAAATTCCCCCAATTGCCCCAAAAATAAAATGTGAGGTCCCATCTTTAAAATAAAAAAAGTAGCACCTTTTTTTTTTTTAAACTACACTAAGCAGTTTTTAGGGGTTAAAGTGTGTGGGTGTGGGGTGTTAGAAAAAAACAGGACTGAAAAGTGTCTTTACATTGCGGTCTATGGGGTCTGTGATTTCACTGTAAATATATATGTATATGCTTATATACATATATTTATGTGTTTATATGTGTATATAAGCATATACACATATAAACACATAAATATATGTATATAAGCATATACATATATATTTATGTGTTTATATGTGTATATGCTTATATACATATATATTTATGTGTTTATATGTGTATATGCTTATATACATATATATTTATGTGTTTATATGTGTATATGCTTATATACATATATTTATGTGTTTATATGTGTATATGCTTATATACATATATATTTATGTGTTTATATGTGTATATGCTTATATACATATATTTATGTGTTTATATGTGTATATACACATATAAACACATAAATACATATGTATATATTCATATATATTTAAAATTGCTGCCCATTGCTGCAGGACTTACCTCCTTCGCTGCGCTAGGTTCTGTGTCGTGTTTCACAGCATGAGAATGAGGCTCCAATTGGATCCTATGGAAGTGCTCTCATGAGTAAAAAAGCTTCCATGCAATGCAAACGCTGAAGGCTCGCCGGAAACAGATGTTATGAAGCAGTGGTCTAAAGACCGCTGCTCCACAATCTGTCTGCCTGCTCTGGGGCGGCGGACAGAAATCAACCCGATCGAATACGATCGGGTTGATTGACACCCCTGCTAGCGGCCGATTGGCCGCGAATCTGCAGCTAGGGGGCGGCATTGCACCAGCAGTTCACAAGGACTGCTGGTGCAATGATAAATGCCGACAGAATATGCTGTTGGCATTTATCGATGTGCGTCGGACATGATACGCTACATTGTATCATGTCCGTCCGCACTTTAATAAATATATACCGCATAATCAACAAGATTTGGGGTCCAAATAAATGTGATTTCAAATACTCATTTATATAAGGAACTCTGTTTATTTTTATTTGTTTTAATAATTGGATAATCAATTTGTGAAAATTTTGTAACCCACTGAATAATAATTTCTACCCCGGTCTTCGGAGAACACTAAATAAACTAGAATTTTAGGAAATCTCTACCTTAGCATAAGAGACTCAAGCAAAATGATTGAGATGTAAATTTACTAGCTGGAAGGGATATTCTTAAATCCTTGTCTGTAGAGGTGTCCCTGAGGACAGACATAGAAATCAATGCTCTAAACCTTTCATACGAAAATATATAGTAGTGAGTTGTGTGAATGATATTATCGTTGTTAATAATAATAATTATAATATTACATAATAGTTATAACTGTCCCTAATTGGCCACATAAAGCATATTGTCGTTAAAGGGACATTGTACTCTAAAATGTTTTCCCCTGTAGGGCTAGATTACAAGTGGAGCACTAAATTTATTGCGTGCCCGTAAATGGACAAATTCATCCATTAATTAATCCGCTATTACAAGTGTCTAATTCTGACATTACATTACATGTCTAATTATGACTTTACTGTCCCTTTAATAATTACAGCTTTACAAAATTGATATGACTTAAAAGTATATGATGTGCTACTAAATATTTACCTTACAGCTCAAATAAATGCCAGTCATAGTTGACTCCAATACTTTCCACTGAATTACTCCCATATTGACTCAGGATGAGCTTTGGGCATGATTGAGGCCAAAAATCAATGAGTGTAAATTACATAGCACACTTTAGACGGCTTTCTGAAGGAAAGAGGTGGAAAGTTTGTGCAATATCAGTATTCTATCATATTTTTTGTAAAATATTATTCGGATTTAATAGTTTGTAGAAAAAAAGTTTGAGATTCTGCTGCTCTGGACTTTACTTTTCACCTTAAAGGGTTATTCTTGTGAAAAAAGCGAAATACTCTAATTCATTAGACAATGTCATTTTAAGACTAACAATGCAGCAATTCTATGTGTTTAACTCCTGCTAAGGAGATAAACACATTGTATATGTACTGCTTGGGAGCTGCTGGTCCCAAGTGGAAACTGCCACTGGCCCAATCAACAGCAGCAGTCAAACATCTGGGTCGTGTAACTAACACTGCTAATAGGGTCAATGGCAGACACAGCTGTGAATTAACCATGTATTTAACAAGTAGTGGACCTGGTCAGCAGAGGGCCCTGGTGCAAACATTTTTTGGGCCCCATCAAAGGTAACTCAGTAGTAAGCAATAGTAATAATATGCATGTTGTTCTGTATAATGATTTTGGAAGATAGATAGATAGATAGATAGATAGATAGATAGATAGATAGATAGATAGATAGATAGATAGATTGGGTAGATGGGTAGGTAGATAGATGGATGGGTAGATAGATAGATGGATAGACAGATAGATAGATAGATGATAGATAGATAGATAGATAGATAGATAGATAGATAGATAGATAGATGGGTAGATATAGATAGATATAAGGATCAGCGTCATCAGAGGACCATGGTGCAAACATTTTTTTGGGCCCCCTCAAAGGTAACTTAGTAGTAAACAATAGTAATAATACACATGTTGTTCTGTATAATGATTTTGGAAGATAGATATACTATAGATAGATAGACAGACAGACAGACAGACAGACAGACAGACAGACAGACAGACAGACAGACAGACAGACAGACAGACAGATAGATAGATGGATGGATGAATAGATGGGTAGATGGATGGATGGGTAGATGGATGGATAGATAGATGGGTAGGTAGATAGATAGATAGATAGATAGATAGATAGATAGATAGATAGATAGATAGATAGATGGGTAGATATAGATAGATATAGGGATCAGAGTCATCAGAGGACCATGGTGCAAACATTTTTTTGGGCCCCCTTTAAAGGTAATTTAGTAGTAAACAATAGTAATAATGCAAATGTTGTTCTGTATAATTATTTTGGAAGATAGATATAGATAGATAGATAGATAGATAGATAGATAGATAGATAGATAGATGGATAGATGGATGGATAAATGGATGGATAGATAGATGGATAGATAGATAGATAGATAGATAGATAGATAGATAGATAGATAGATAGATAGATAGATAGATAGATAGATAGATAGATAGATAGATAGATAGATAGATAGATAGATAGATAGATGGATAGATGGATAGATGGATGGGTAGATGGGTAGGTAGATAGATGGATAGATGGATAGATATAAAGATGGATTGACAGACAGACAGATAGATAGATAGATAGATAGATAGATAGATAGATAGATAGATAGATAGATAGATAGATAGATAGATTGATAGATTGATAGATGATAGATGGGTAGAGATATATAGGGATAGATGAATAGATGGATAGAAATAGATAGATGTGTAGAGCTATATAGAGATGGATAGAAATATAGATATAGATAGATAGAAAGAGATAGATGATAGATAGATAGATAGATAGATAGATAGATAGAGATAGATAGATAGGATTGTATGTACACATTCTGCACTCACCTATGTATAGACTTGGCTGCTATGTGCCCCCTTAGCACTTGGATCCTGGTGCCACTGCACTTGCTGCACCAATGGTAGTTCCACCGCTGTTTAACCCATTTGTGGGGGAAGGTAAAACACACAGACTTGTGATTAGAACGTGTCATAGTTTTTTAAATAGTAAAACTAAATGTGATATGTATTTTGGTAAAATATGCTCAATCTAAGCTCCCTTTGTACATCTATGTTTAGTTTCAGTGATCTTATGAAACCCAACATTTGTCTTGCATTATTCAGGTAAAAAATACAATTTAAAACAAAGTTTACAATTTACTTTTATTATCAAATTTGTTTCGTTCTCATGTTATTCTTTTTTGAAGAGACATCTAGATAGGAAGTGCTCATGCTAATGTATAACATTGTTGCAAAATATAGACACCTGCACACTTCTGAGCTTACATCCTTTTCAACAAAGGATATCAAGAGAACGAAAAAAAATATAATAGACGTAAATTAGAAAGTTGTTTAAAATTGTGTATGCTCTATCTGAATCATGAATAAAAAAAAAAACCCACATTTTTTTCTTTCATGATTCAGATATAGAGCATGCAATGTTAATCAACTTTTTAATTTAATTCTATTATCAATTTTTCTTTGTTCTTTTGCTATCTTTATTGAAAAAGCAAGAATGTAATGCATAGGAGCCGGCCCATTTTTGGTTGAGAACCTGGGTTATGCTTGCTTATTGGTGGGTAAATGGAAGCCTCCAATAAGCAAGCGCTATCCATGGTGCTGAACCTAAAATGGGCTGGCTGCTAAGATTTAGATTCCTCTTTTAAAGTAAAGATTGCAAGAGAACGAAGACAAATTGATAATAGGAGTAAATTAGAAAGTTGCTAAAAATGTCATGCTCTATCTGAATCATGAAAGAACAAATTTGGGTTCAGTGTCTCTTTAATGTCTCTTTAAGCCTCCAAAAGGAAAAAAAATCTACATTTTAAAAATATGCTACATGAAAGAAAAGAGTTGTTCTTCTAGAGTTAATTTCTCACTGTCACTTGTGATTTGTGCTACACTTTAAATTCTTTAATAATTGCTCATTAAGTTGCCATCAGCGAGGAGATAGTAAATTGAAAAAGATTCACTTGTCACCTAAATGTATTTACACAGAAATGCAATTACAATTGTAGTGGGATATTTTATGAGCCTATAATGTATTCCTGCATTAGATTAACATAATACATAAAATGTGGCCTCTTCGTGTGACTTTTTCTAAAGGTTAAATACACATGAAAAGGCTTAATTATATATGCTTCTTTAAAAGGACAGTAAAGTTAAAGGGACAGCCTACACCAGAATTTTTATTGTTTAAAAAGATAATCCCTTTATTACCCATTCCCCAGATTTGCATAACCAACACTGTTATAGAAATACACTTTTTACCTCTGTGATTACCTTGTATCTAAGCCTCTGCAAACTGCCCCTTATTTCATTTCTTTTGACAGAATTGCATTTTAGCCAATCAGTGCTCACTCCAGGGTAACTTCATTTGCATGAGCTCAATGTTATGAGGCAGTCTTCAAAGTCTAAGAAATTAGCATATGAACCTCCTAGAATAAGCTTTCAACTAAAAATATGAAAAGAACAATGCAAAATTGGTGATAAAAGTAAATTGGAAAGTTGTTTAAAATTTCCCTTTAACAAAGAATATCAAGAGGACCAAGCATATTTGATAATAGGAGTAAAGTAGAAAGTAGATTAATTTCACATACTCTATCTGAATCATGAAAGTTTAATTTTGACTTTACCGTTCCTTTAATCTAATACTGTAAAAAAAGTGATTTCATGAAAATTAAGTTATCTGATGTCTTTATCTCTCACTATTTACACATGGCTAGATTTAGAGTTCTGCGGCCAAAGGGGTGCGTTAGCTACGCTTGCTTTTTTCCCCCCCGCACCTTTTAAATACTGCTGGTATTTAGAGTTCACAGAATGGCTGCGTTAGGCTCCAAAAAAAGGAGCGTAGAGCATATTTACCGCCACTGCAACTCTCGATACCAGCAGTGCTTACGGACGCGGCCAGCTTCAAAAACGTGCTCGCGCTCGATTCCTGCATAGGAAACAATGGGGCTGTTTGAGCTGAAAAAAAGCAGCGTTCAGCTCCTAACGCAGCCCCGTTGTTTCCTATGGGGAAACACTTCCTAAGTCTGCACCTGTACCCCGAGTCTAAACACCCCTAACCTTACACTTATTAACCCCTAATCTGCCGCCCCCGCTATCGCTGACACCTGCATATTATTATTAACCCCTAATCTGCCGCTCCGTACACCGCCGCAACCTACGTTATCCCTATGTACCCCTAATCTGCTGCCCCTAACACCGCCGACCCCTATATTATATTTATTAACCCCTAATCTGCGCCCCCAACGTCGCCTCCACCTACCTACAATAATTAGCCCCTAATCTGCCGACCGGATCTCACCGCTACTCTAATAAATGTATTGACCCCTAAAGCTAAGTCTAACCCTAACACTAACAACCCCTAAGTTAAATATAATTTAAATCTAACAAAATAAATTAACTCTTATTAAATAAATTATTCCTATTTAAAGCTAAATACTTACCTGTAAAATAAACCCTAATATAGCTACAATATAAATTATAATTATATTGTAGCTATTTTAGGATTTATATTTATTTTACAGGCAACTTTGTAATTATTTTAACCAGGTACAATAGCTATTAAATAGTTAATAACTATTTAATAGTTACCTAATTAAAATAATTACAAAATTACCTGTAAAATAAATCCTAACCTAAGTTACAATTAAACCTAACACTACACTATCAATAAATAAATTAAATAAACTACCTACAATTATCTACAATTAAACCTAACACTACACTATCAATAAATTAATTAAATACAATACCTACAAATAAATACAATGACATAAACTAACTAAAGTACAAAAAATAAAAAAGAACTAAGTTACAAAAAATAAAAAAAATATTTACAAACATTAGAAAAATATTACAACAATTTTAAACTAATTACACCTACTCTAAGCCCCCTAATAAAATAACAAAGACCCCCAAAATAAAAAAAAATGCCCTACCCTATTCTAAAATAAAAATTGAAAAGCTCTTTTACCTTACCAGCCCTGAAAAGGGCCCTTTGCAAGGCATGCCCCAAAGAATTCAGCTCTTTTGCCTGTAAAAAAAAACATACAATTCCCCCCCAACATTACAACCCACCACCCACATATCCCTAATCTAACCCAAACCCCCCTTAAATAAACCTAACACTAAGCCCCTTAAAGTTCCTTTAAATGACGTCATCCAAGATGGCGTCCCTCAAATTCCGATTGGCTGATAGGATTCTATCAGCCAATCGGAATTAAGGTAGGGAAAATCTGATCAGCCAATAGAATGCAAGCTCAATCTGATTGGCTGATTGGATCAGCCAATCGGATTGAACTTGAATCTGATTGGCTGAATCCATCAGCCAATCAGATTTTTCCTACCTTAATTCCGATTGGCTGATAGAATCCTATCAGCCAATCGGAATTCGAGGGACGCCATCTTGGATGACGTCATTTAAAGGAACCTTCATTCAGACTTAGGACGTCGCAAGAAGAGGATGGATCCGCGCCGGAGGTCTTCAACATGGAGCCGCTTGTCACCGCTTTGAAGAAGATGGTTGCCGGTCCGGATCTACTCTTCTGCCCGGATAGCATGAAGACTTTGGAACCTCTTCTGGACCTCTTCAGCCGTCGCTTGATAGAAGACTTCAGCCACATGATGGATCTCCAGCCCCCGCTTGGGCTTGGATGAAGATTTCGGAGCCTGGAGCGATCGGTGATACCTGGCATGGTGAAGACAAGGTAGGAAGATCTTCAGGGTCTTAGTGTTAGGTTTATTTAAGAGGGGTTTGGGTTAGATTAGGGGTATGTGGGTGGTGGGTTGTAATGTTGGGGGGGGTATTGTATGTTTTCTTTTTACAGGCAAAAGAGCTGAATTCTTTGGGGCATGCCCCGCAAAGGGCCCTTTTCAGGACTGGTAAGGTAAAAGAGCTTTTCTATTTTAATTTTAGAATAGGGTAGGGCATTTTTTTTATTTTGGGGGTCTTTGTTATTTTATTAGGGGGCTTAGACTAGGTGTAATTAGTTTAACATTGTTGTAATATTTTTCTAATATTTGTAAATATTTTTTTATTTTTTGTAAGTTAGTTCTTTTTTATTTTTTGTACTTTAGTTAGTTTATTTCATTGTATTTATTTGTAGGTATTGTATTTAATTAATTTATTGATAGTGTAGTGTTAGATTTAATTGTAGATAATTGTAGGTAGTTTATTTAATTTATTGATAGTGTAGTGTTAGGTTTAATTGTAACTTAGGTTAGGATTTATTTTACATGTAATTTTGTAATTATTTTAACTAGGTAGCTATTAAATAGTTATTAACTATTTAATAGCTATTGTACCTGGTTAAAATAATTACAAAGTTGCCTGTAAAATAAATATAAATCCTAAAATAGCTACAATATAATTATAATTTATATTGTAGCTATATTAGGGTTTATTTTACAGGTAAGTATTTAGTTTTAAATAGGAATAATTTATTTAATAAGAGTTAATTTATTTCGTTAGATTTAAATTATATTTAACTTAGGGGGGTGTTAGTGTTAGGGTTAGACTTAGCTTTAGGGGTTAATACATTTATTATAGTAGTGGTGTGGTCCGGTCGGCAGATTAGGGGTTAATAATTGTAGGTAGGTGGAGGCGACGTTGGGGGCAGCAGATTAGGGGTTAATAAATATAATATAGGGGTCGGCTGTGTTAGGGGCAGCAGATTTGGGGTACATAGGTATAATGTAGGTTGCGGCGGTGTACGGAGCGGCAGATTAGGGGTTAAAAAAAATATGCAGGTGTCAGCAATAGCGGGGACGGCAGATTAGGGGTTAATAAATATTATGTAGGTGTCGGCGGTATTAGGGGCAGCAGATTAGGGGTACATAGGGATAACGTAGGTGGCGGCGGTGTGCGGTCGGCAGATTAGGGGTTAAAACTTTTTAATAGAGTGGCGGCGATGTGGGGGGCCTCGGTTTAGGGGTACATAGGTAGTTTATGGGTGTTAGTGTACTTTAGAGCACAGTAGTTAAGAGCTTTATGAACCGGCGTCAGCCCAGAAAGCTCTTAACTACTGACTTATTTCTGCGGCTGGAGTTTTGTCATTAGATTTCTAACGCTCACTTCAGCCACGACTCTAAATACCGGCGTTAGAAAGATCCCATTGAAAAGATAGGTAATGCAATTGACGTAAGGGGATCTGCGGTATGGAAAAGTTGCGGCTGCAAAGTGAACGTTAGACCCTTTCCTGACTGACTCTAAATACCAGCGGTAGCCCAAAACCAGCGTTAGGAGCCTCTAACGCTGGTTTTGACGGCTACCGCCAAACTCTAAATATAGCCGACAGTGAGATCAATACACAGTGAGATGAGACCATTGCTTACAGAGAACAATGGAAAAGCGATACACTGCCCCCCTGGGCATTCTTGTTTACTTAGCTTTTCTATAACCAGTACTTAAGTATGTAAACATTCAGTATAGATGGAAACCAGGCAAAACCAGCTATTTCAAATTACAAAATATAGGTAAATTAGCTATTTGTAAACAATTTATTACACTCCAGCAGGTAAAATGGATCATTGTAAATACATTAAAGAGAGAGAACAACAGTACACTGTTCCTTTAACTTAAAGGGGTAGTATACACTAATTTTCATGTAAATACCTTCTCCTTAAAGTCACAGCTCTTCCTTTCACAAACAGCACCACAAAATTCATATTTCTCCCTTTCTTCTACCTCCCCCCTCTACAACACACATGAACTCTATTCCTATCTCACATCCCTCAGCCAGCCATGCTTCACTGATTCTAAACTTAAACACTTGCATTTGACACATTCTCATCTCCTTTCACTCACCACCTTTCTTCTTGTTGCAGCTGGGGATGTCTCACCTAACCCTGGTCCACCCTCTGCTTCCATCAGCTCACTATGCCAAATAACACCTCATATATATCTTGCCCATGTAACCCTCAAAACCTCATTAATTGCACCTCTGTTAGCACACCCCAATTATCTTGTGCCCTTTGTAATGCACGCTCTGTATGCAATAAGCTTAGATCTATTCTCAACCTATTTATCACACGTTCACTTAACCTGTTAGCCCTCACTGAAACTTGGCTTTCCTCCTCTAACACAACTGCTGTAGAATCTTTGTCCTATGGCGGCCTGCACTTCAGTCACACTCCCAGGCCAGGAGACAAACAAGGAGGGGGAGTATTAATTCTCCTGTCTCCACACAGTAACTTTCACTGCATTCCTTTACCCCCTCTCTTTCCTTTTCATCTTTTGAAGTTTATGCTATCCACATCTTCTCCGCTCTTCGTGTTGCAGTTATTTATCGGCCCCCTGGCCCAGCATCACAATTTCTGGACCACTTTGAAGCCTGGCTTCCACATTTTCTCTCTTCTAATGTCCCTCCTCTCATCCTAGGGGACTTCAACATACCCATTGATAATCCCAACATGCCTGCTGCCTCTAAACTTCTATCCCTTACCACCTCTTGTGGCCTATCCGAGTGGACAACATCTCCAACCCACTGTGAAGGCAACTCCATAGACCTAGTCTTCACTAATCTCTGTGCCGTTTCCAACTTCCTTAACTTTCCCTTTCCTCTCTCTGACCACCATTTACTAACTTTCTCTCTTACTCTACCTGCTACATCTTTGCAAGCCCCAAAGAAACTGCTACCTTACAGGAATTTAAAGGACTTGGATTTCACAGACTTTTCCACACAACTGAATCCTCTGCTTTCTGACATTTCATCCCTCTCTTGCCCAAACCTTGTTGCTTTACAGTACAAATCGGCACCAAAATCAACACTTGACATAGCTGCAGCCTCCACTGTTTGTCGTTCATCAATCACTCAACGGCAACCGTGGCACACCAAACAGACCAGATATCTTCAGCGATGTTCACGGGCTGCTGAACGGCAATGGAGGAAATCACCCACCTGTGCTGATTTCCAGCATTATAAATTCATCCTTAAGTCTTGCAACTCTGCGCTCAGCCTGGCCAAACAAGTCTATTTTTCCTCCCTTGTGTCATCTCATGCATCCAACCCCAGAAAGCTGTTCTCAACCTTTATCTCCCTTCTACATCCGCCTGTACCCCTGCCCATTACCAACCTTACTGCTCAGATTATTGCTGATCACTTAAAAAATAAAATTGACACCATTAGGAAAGAGATCTGCACCTCACACCCTTCAAACCCAGCAATCCTACCCACCCCTTCTATTAACAAAACTCTATGCTACTTCCCCCCTCTCTGTACTCCTATCCTTAGCTCATCTCACAACCTGCCCACTTGACCCTATTCCTTCACAACTTTTTCCCTCTCTCTCTGCTTCACTAACCCCTACCCTACCCTAACTCATCTCTTTAACCAATCTCTCACTGCTGGAACATTTCCGGATACATTCAAGCATGCGTCAATCATACCAATCCTAAAAAACCTTCGCTTGACCCCTCCACCCCTTCTAACTATCGACTGGTCTCCTTATTTCCCTTTGCTTCAAAATTATTGGAACGACTGGTCTGCAATCGGTTAACTCAATTTCTCACAACTAACTCATTACTTGATCTACTACAATCTGGTTTCCGCCCTAAGCACTCAACAGAAACTGCTCTTGCTAAAGTAACAAATGACCTGTTATCAGCTAAAGCAAAAGACCACTACTCCTTAATAATTCTTCTTGACCTATCTATATGCTTTTGACACAGTCGACCATCCTCTCCTCCTAAAAATACTACATTAATTTATTTTTAAAGACACAATGATTCCACGGATTTCATCCTTACTTGTGGGATTACGCCTCCTGGTCAGCAGGAGGAGGCAAAGAGCACCACAGCAGAGCTGTGTATATATAGTTCCTCCCTTCCCTCCCACTCCAGTCATTCTCTTTGCCTGTGTTAGTGATAGGAAGAGGTAAAGTGAGGTGTTAGTTTAGATTCTTCAATCAAGAGTTTGTTATTTTTAAAATGGTACCAGTGAGTGCTATTTTATTTTAGGGTGTAGCCGTATTCCTTGTCCGCCTCTAGAGTAGAGCTACAGGTGGCTTTAAAGCAATGGGAACTGGTGGGACTAAACTCTCACTGCGCCTCCCATACTGAGTGCTGCCCTTTTGATTATGGTCTTAGCAAATGTTTTCTAAGGCCCTATATTTCTCACTAAATGACAGGAGGAAGAAGACCTCTTGATCCTGTGGGAAGTGTCTTGCTGTCGCTCAGCATAAAGGTATGTGCAGTCTTTTATTTTTTATGAGACATAAATTAACTCAGAATCAGCTGTATGTTTACCTATCTAATAAGTGGGGAAATGAAACTTTTATTAGCAAGGGTTTCCCTCATTTCTCTGTGTCTCTCGACTTTCAAGAATTGTGACAGACTGTAATGATATGGGCTCTTATTGACTTTTTAGCCCTGTGATTTGGTGCTGTGGGCGAGACGCTGGGGACATTGTTTTTCAGAATTTGGTACTCCGGTGTTAGGCTGTGTGTTTTACTGACTTTTTTGACCGGCATTTATTTTCTTATTTTATTTAGCCGGGTTCTGCAGTTGCTTCCTTTGCCGCCCTCGAAGGGCGGGGCTTATCTTTCCGCGCGCTTGAGAAGCAGCGCAGCTGTTTTTTCATATGGGATCCCGACATCCGTCATGCTGTAAGCTTGCAGGTTCCGGTGTTTGCTCAGACCGCATGGTTAGTTGAAAAGCTGTGGTCTTAGGCATTCGAATGGATGGTTGACGTGGTCGTTGTTCTGTGGGGGTAGGTAGGCGCCTCAGCAGAGCTGTTGAGGCGAAGAGGTGCACTGTTTTTTTGTCATTTTATATGCCCAGTAAATTGGATTAACTGTCTGAGTGTTGGTGCAGTAAAATTGTGTGATTTTATTTTTTAAAGGCACAGTTATGCTCTATTTCAGAAGATTTTGATAACATTCTTCTTAGGCTGTTCTTATATTTTTATGTGTATATATTTAAAGGGGCCATGACCTACTTTTGCCTTTGCTTTATTTTTTGATCATCGAAAGTCTTCAGAATGTGACATGTTCCATGTGTTTGAATGACAATGTGGAACCTCCTATTACTTTTTGTCCTTCATGCATCGAGAGGGCATTACAATTTAGAGAGCAAATTTTCTTTGTTAAAAATTTGACAAAAGTGGATGTTTCTCAGGGCTCTACTGATGAGATACAGATTATGCCACAACTTTCTCCCCAAGTGTCACAGCCCCTAATGCCCGCTCAAGCGGAGCCCAGTACCTCTGCAGCTTCAGCTGCCATTACGTTAAAGGACATAGCTGCTGTTATGTCATCTACTATTTCAGAGGCGTTATCTGCCTTTCCCGTATTTCAAGGCAAATGCAAAAGGAAGGAAAACCATATGGTCAATACAGCTTCTGAGGCCTTGATGGTGATCTCTGACGTACCCTCCCAGGGCTCTGTTTTGGAGGGTCTGGAGGTCCTATCCTCAGGGGGTGTCTTACCACTGCCAGATTCAGAAGTGGTTTCCTTCAGGTTTAAACTTGAACACCTCCGCCTGTTATTGAGGGAGGTTTTGATGACTCTGGACAACTGTGATTCAATAGTGGTTCCACCAGAGAAATTGAGTAATTTGGACAGATACCTTCTTATTCTGATGTTTTTCCAGTTCCTAAGAGAACTTCAGAGATAATTGCTAAGGAATGGGAGAGACCAGGTATTCCATTCTCTCCTTCTCCCGTTTTTAAGAAGATATAGCCTATAGCTGACGCTATCAGGGATTCTTGGCAGATGGTCCCTAAGGTGGAGGGAGCTATTTCCACCTTGGCTAAACGTACTACTATCCCTATTGAGGATAGTTGTGATTTCAAAGACCCTATGGATAAGAAGTTGGAGGGTCTCCTTAAGAAGATCTATGTTCATCAGGGGTTGTTATTACAACCGGCGGCCTGCATTGTTATGGTAACAAGTGCGGCTGCTTATTGGTTTGATGCTCTGGAAGAGGCTCTTAAAACTGAGACTTCTTTGGAAGAGATACAGGATCGGATTAAAGCTCTTAAATTGGCTAATTCATTTATTACGGATGCTTCACTGCAGATTACCAAATTGGCGGCTAAGAGTTTGGGTTTTTCCATCTTAGCATGCAGAGCCTTATGGTTGAAATCTTGGTCTGCGGATGTGTCATCCAAGTCTAAGATTCTGGCTATCCCTTACAAGGGGAAGACCCTGTTCGGTCCTGACTTGAAGGAAATTATTTCTGATATCATGGGAGGCAAGTGTTATCTCCTCCCTCAGGACAAGAAATCCAAACAGAGAGGTCGACAAAGTAATTTTCGTTCCTTTCGAAATTTCAAGGGAATTCCTCCCTCCGCTTCCTCGAAATAGGAAGGGAATTATTCACAAACCAAGTCTACCTGGAGACCCAACCCATCTTGGTACAAGGGTAAACAATCCAAAAAACCTGCTGCTGCTCCCAAGTCAGCATGAAGGGTTGGCCCCTGATCCGGGACTGGATCTAGTAGGGGGCAGACTTTCTCTCTTCATCCAGGTTTGGATAAGAGACGTTCAGGATCCCTGGACAATAGAGATAGTGTCTCAGGGATACAAACTGGAGTTCAGAAATTCTTTCCCCAGAGGAAGGTTTCTTCTTTCACGATTATCTGTAGATCAGATAAAAAGAGAGGCGTTCTTGCGTTGTGTAGGAGACCTCTCCTCCATGGGAGTAATCTGTCCCATTCCAATTTTAGGAACAGGGACAGGGGTTTTATTCAAATCTGTTTGTAGTTCCCAAAAAAGAGGGAACTTTCAGACCTATTTTAGATCTCAAGAGTCTAAACAAGTTTCTCAGGGTTCCATCTTTCAAGATGGAAACGATTCATACCATTCTTCCATTGGTTCAGGAGGGTCAATTCATGACTACAGTGGATCTAAAAGATGCATATCTCCATGTTTCTATCCACAGAGATTATCACAAGTTTCTAAGGTTTGCCTTTCTGGACAATCATTTTCAGTTTGTAGCTCTCCTTTTCGGTCTAGCCATGGCACCCAGAATTTTCACAAAGGTTCTGGGGTCTCTTCTGGCAGTTCTCAGACCACGGGGCATTGCGGTGGCGCCTTACCTGGACAATATTCTGATCCAGTCATCGTCTTATCAACTAGCAAGGTCTCATACCGAGGTGGTGCTAGCCTTCCTAAGAACTCACGGGTGTAAGGTAAATCTGGGAAAGAGTTTGTTAATTCCTCAGACAAGGGTACCCTTTCTGGGAACTCTAATCGACTCTTTGTCAATGAAGATTTTTCTGACAGAGGTCAGAAAATTAAAAATTCTGAATACATGTCGAGCTCTTCAGGCCAATCCTCGACCGTCAGTGGCTCTGTGCATAGAGGTAATTGGATTGATGGTGGCAGCTTTGGACATTGTACCATTTGCATGTTTTCATCTCAGGCCTCTGCAGCTTAATATGCTCAGGCAATGGAATGGGGATTATACAGATTTATCTCCTCAAATAACCCTAGATGAGGAGACAAGGGACTCTCTTCTATGGTGGTTGTCGCTGGATCATCTATCCCAGGGGACATGCTTTCGCAGACCCGCATGGGTGAATGGGTGATTGTGACAACGGATGCCAGCCTGTTAGGATGGGAAGCAGTCTGGAGCTCTTTAAGGGCTCAGGGAGTATGGACTCAAGCAGAATCTCTCCTTCCTATCAACATTTTAGAGTTGAGGGCGATATTCAATGCTCTTCAGGCCTGGCCTCAGTTGGCCTTGGCCCGATTCATCAGATTTCAGTCGGACAACATAATGACAGTGGCTTACATCAATCATCAAGGGGGAACAAGAAGTTCCTTAGCGATGTTCGAGGTAGCCAAAATAATTCAGCGGGCAGAGGCTCACTCTTGCCATCTGTCGGCGATCTACATCCCAGGGGTGGAGAACTGGGAGGCAGATTTTCTTAGCAGGCAGACTTTTCATCCGGGAGAGTGGGAGCTCCATCTGGAATTTTTTTAAGTCCGATTCTCAGATAGGGTTGGCCGGAGGTGGACCTTATGACATCTCATCAGAATGCCAAGCTTACGAGATACGGGTCCAGGTCCAGAGATCCCCAGGCCAAACTGATAGATGCCTTGGCAGTTCCTTGGGTTTTCAGCCTAGCATATGTATTCCATCTGTTTGCTCTCCTTCCTCGGGTGATTGCTCGAATCAAACAGGAGAGGGCATCGGTGATCCTCATTGCCCCGGCGTGGCCTCACAGGATTTGGTATGCCGATCTGGTGGACATGTCATCTCGGCCACCGTGGAAGCTTCCATCGATGAAGGACCTTCTCATTCAGGGTCCCTTCCATCATCCAAATCTAATTTCTCTGCTGCTTACTGCTTGGAGATTGAACGCTTAATTTTATCTAAGCGAGGTTTTTCTGATTCAGTCATAAGTACTTTAATTCAGGCACGTAAGCCTGTTACTAGGAAAATTTACCATAAGATATGGCGTAAATATCTTTATTGGTGTGAATCCAAGGGCTACTCATGGAGTAGGGTTAGGATTCCCAGGATTTTGTCTTTTCTCCAGGAAGGATTGGAGAAAGGGTTATCAGCAAGTTCCTTAAAGGGACAGAATTCTGCTTTATTTATTTTGTTACACAAGCATCTGGCAGATGTTCCAGATGTACAATCTTTTTGTCAGGCTCTGACTAGAATCAGGCCTGTATTTAGACCTATTGCTCCTCCTTGGAGTTTAAATTTAGTTCTTAGAGTTCTTCAAGGAGTTCCGTTGGAACCTATGCATTCCATAGATATTAAGTTATTATCTTGGAAAGTTTTATTTTTAGTTGCTATTTCTTCTGTTCGTAGAGTATCTGAGCTTTCGACTTTACAATATGATTCTCCTTATCTTAGTTTACATTCCAATACGTACAAAACCTGTTTTTTTTCCTAAAGTTGTTTCTAACAAAAATATTAATCAGGAAATTGTTATTCCTTCTTTGTGTCCTAATCCTTCTTCTAAGAAGGAATGTATGCTACATAATTTAGACGTAGTCCGTGCTTTAAAGTTTTACTTACAAGCGACTAAGGATTTTCGACAATCATCTTTTTTGTTTGTCATTTTTTCAGGGAAACATAGGGGTCAGAAAGCTACGGCTACCTCTCTTTCTTTTTGGCTGAGGAGTATCATCCGTTTTGCTTATGAGACTGCTGGACAGCAGCCTCCTGAACGAATTATGGCTCATTCCACTAGGGCTGTGACTTCCTCATGGGCATTCAAAAATGATGCTTCTGTTGAACAGATTTGCAAGGCTGCTACTTGGTCTTCTCTTCACACTTTTTCTAAATTTTATAAATTTGATACTTTTGCCTTGGCTGAGGCTGCTTTTGGGAGAAAGGTTCTTCAAGCAGTGGTGGCTTCCGTTTAGGTTCCCTGTCTTGTCCCTCCCTTTTTATCTGTGTACTATAGCTTTGGTATTATATCCCACAAGTAAGGATGAAATCCGTTGACTCATTCTTTAAAAAGAAAAGAACATTTATGCTTACCTGATAAATTTGTTTCTTTTTAGACACGATGAGTCCACGGCCTGCCCTGTTCTATAGGACAGGATTATTTCTGTTAAAACTTCCGACACCTCTGCACCTTTTCTTTTCCTTTCTCTTCCTAACTTCAGTCAAATGACTGGAGTGGGAGGGAAGGGAGGAGCTATATATACAGCTCTGCTGTGGTGCTCTTTGCCTCCTCCTGCTGACCAGGAGGCGTAATCCCACAAGTAAAGATGAAATCCGTGGACTCATCGTGTCTAAAAAGAAACAAATTTATCAGGTAAGCATACATTTTCTTTTTGCATCCAAGACACAGCCCTCTCCTGGTTTGCCTCATATCTCTTAAACCGCTCATTTTCAGTTTCCTTTAAACAACATATCTTGCGATCCTATGCTTCTATCAGTTGGAGTACCGCAAGGCTCTGTCTTGGGTCCCTTGCTTTTCTCTCTCTATACACCCTCCCTTGGAAAACTTATATCCTCCTTTGGATTCCAGTACCACTTATATGCTGATGATACCCAAATCTATCTCTCCTCTCCTGATAGCTCTCCCTCTTTAGTCAACTTTCGATCATATGTATCGGATCGATCACAATATGTCTCCATTTCTGACAGTGACTCCCTCCCTCTCCCGGTCACGTGTGGTGTTCCCCAAGGATCCATTCTCGGCCCCCTGCTATTCACATTATTTATAAATGATCTGCCTAATGTCTGCAAATCCTCAACTGTACGTACACATGTACGCAGACGACACGGTAATCTATGTAAACAATTCCGAACTGCCGCAGCTTGAAGCAGTGCTCCAAGACCAATTCACAGAGCTAGAAAAGTGTATATCAAAAAATAAACTCTTCCTAAACACTGACAAAACTGTCACAATGATATTTGGAACAGGGCCTAAATTACACAAATTACAAAATTCCCATCTGCGCATCAAAACAAAATCCAATTGCACACTGACTGCAGTCCACTCTTTCAAATACTTGGGTATGTTGTTAGACCCCAATCTATCTTTTGGCCTCCACATAGAAAAACTTGCATCTAAACTTTATCCAAAACTAGGTGCCCTGTACAGAAACAAATCTTGCCTCAGCCCTACAGTAAAGGAAAAGATTGTATAGCAAATGCTGATGCCTATCATGGATTACGGGGACGTAGTATATACACCTGCACCGCAAACTCACCTTAATAAACTAAATACATTATATAACTCATCTGCCGCTTTGTGCTACAATGTAACTACAGGACCCACCATTGTGACATGCTAAAAGAACTAAACTGGCTGTCGCTGGAATCCAGACGCTCCCTCCATCTTTCTTGCCTTGTGTTTAAGAGCATTTCTGGGAAGCTACCACCCTACCTGAGCAGAATGCTCTCCCCGGCTATTCCCACCTCCTATAACCTCCGATCCAATACCAGCACATTATTTAGCTTGCCTCAATGCAAAAAGAAAGCAGCTCGATCCTCCTTTTCCTACAGAGCACCACAATTATGGAACAACCTCCCGCACACTTTCAAACCTTCCCCAAGCCTAATATCCTTTAAGAGATCCCTCTCTACATATCTCAAAACAGAATGCATCTGTCATGGTTGATTAAATACCTGTTCTATGTTAAAAAAAAAAATTCTCATATATTGTGTATTATTATTGTTTTTTGTATTTTATTGTACCCTATGTTATCAATGCAATGTCTTGTGGACCCAGGACATACTTGAAAACGAGAGAAATCTCAATGTATCCTTCCTGGTAAAATATTTTATAAAATAAATAAATAAATAAACTAGATTTCCAACTGCCTCTCTGCAATTTACTCTTGGATGTCTTCACACTACCTCCAACTCAATCTGTCCAAAACTGAGCTGCTTCTTATTCCCCCCTCTTCGAGACATCCAACACCTAACATTTCTCTGTCTTGGGGTCACACTAGACTCAAAGCTCACATTCAACCCACATATACAAGCGCTTACCAAATCCTGCCGTTCACACTTATGCAACATTTTCAGAATTCATCCCTTCCTTACTCAAAAAACGACAAAAATACTTATTCATTCGCTCATTTTGTCATGCATTGATTACTGCAACCTACTTCTAAATGGCCTTCCAAAACACCGCCTTTCCTCCCTCCAATCTATTATGAATGCTTCAGCTAGACTCATCCACCTAAGTCACAGATCTACATCAGCGACTCCGCTCTGCCAGTCTCTACACTGGCTCCTCATACACTCCAGAATACAGTTTAAAGTATTAATCCTAACTTACAAAGCACTAAACAGTCTAACTCCCAACTATATTTCCTCTCTTATCGGGAAAAATTCCCCATCCCGTCCTCTTCGATCAACCTCTGACCTACGTTTCTCCACTCCTGTTATCTCTATGTCCCACTCCCACCTCCAAGACTTCGCACGTGATGCTCCTGTCCTCTGGAACTCTCTACCCCGCTCCATAAGACTGTCCAACTTTGTATAGCTTCAGACGCTCCTTGAAAATCCACCATTCAGAGAGGCGTACCATATCTCCTCCATCCTTCATCCGAACCAAACTAATACATGAACTGCCTGACTCACTACTGCAACTACAACTGATGTAACAAGCTACCCCAACCTTA